>NW_027361695.1:1922500-2135000 GCF_039654945.1 Dendrobates tinctorius
GCCGGATTCAGGAGAACATCGGCATTTACACCAACATGACATTTATACATTATTTTAGATACCTATGATTAAGGGACTAATTGCTAATTAAGAGAGTATGTGATGCTGCATACTCAGGCATATTTGCCATTCAGATCCATAGTCAAGCTAGGTGGCCAGCCGTCCAGGAGCTGTAATGGAGGACATGGAGTTGTTACAGATATGTATAGGCAGACCTGTGCTCCTAAGAAGTGTGGTTTCAGGCCTCGGTGCACCTGGCAGGTTTGCTGATAGCTGTAGGTTACAGGCTGTCAATAAAACTATGACAGTGGCAGAAAGGAGCAAAAATCTGCAGATTAACATAAACCCCTAAGGGAGAGAGGGGTCTGGAAGAAAGTCCGAACATGTCAGAGCAGCTCAGCGAGAGCCGCATGTGACCGCCATGACAGAGAATGGAAAGTGTGCAAACTAAGGCTGCATTCAGACAAAATGCCGAAGATGCCACACGATCACCAAGGGACACAGGGCTCGGAACAGAGAAGCTGTGCCACCATAGGAATCATTTATATAGGGGTGTCTGGTAGTTCACATCAGCATAAAAGCTGTGCTGGGAGCTTCATGACTGAGCAACTGCATGCAGCCTTACATCACCAAGCACAAGGCCGAGCGTTGAATAGAGTGGTGTAAAGGTATGTGCACACGTTGCAGATTTGTGTGCGGATTTTTCAGAGCGGAATCTGCAGAATCCGCAGGTCAAAATGCCTGCGTTTTACCTGCGGATTTGACCTGCGTTTTTACACCTGTGGATTCCTATAATGGAAGAGGTGTAAAAAACGCTGTGGAATCCGCACTAAAAATCGCTGAGAAAAACTGAGAAAAATAAACCGCTGCGTTTCCGGGTGGAATTTTCCGCAGCATGTGCACAGTGGTTTTTATTTTCCATAGGCTAACATTGTACTGTACATCACTTGCGAATCTGCAGCGGATCCGCAGGGCCAAATCTGCACCGTGTGCACACACCCTAAAGCTGCCAGCACTAGACTCCGGCACTCGTGTACTGTAAGTTTCCTCTATATGATATTCCCGGGGAAACATGAACTCTGTGTGACTCTGCATGAGATCTGAAGCATCTGGGGGCACCCCAGGGCCCCGTAGACGTCTATGGGTGGGGTAGAGCACTTGCGCTCATCAATAGTAAGGACTTAGGCCAGGTTCCCGTTGTGTCTCATTTCCCGTTCACGGCTTTCATCTAAATCCTGGATTCGGATCGAGACTGGTCCATTGACTTCAATGAGGCAAATGGAGTCCAGAATATAAAACTTTGGACTCCTTTTGAACTATTTTTCCAGCAGTAAGAATATCAAGAACCCGGCTTCGTGCGCTCTAAACGAGGCCTAATTTGATCCCAAGCCATCAACATCGCCCATGGAAAGGTCACATGACCACACAGGCGCCATTTTCTATTGCTTTGAGAATACAGAGCTTGGTTTGTCTGATGCGTCTCCAAGCAACGGAGCCATTCACTTCAATGGGCCGATCAGAGCGGTAGGAGATAGTATTCACGCCTTGTGCAAAAACAGACGTGTGAACAGTCTCGCAGGCGGCGTCACGCAATGTTCTTTTTCCTGTCAGTGTCGCGGAGCCCCACAAGCCCCATTGTGAGTCGTGGGGTCTGATGGGTAATGTGGACATCTATTGTACAGGTGCCTGTATGAACCAATCCAAAAAAAGAGCAAAATCCCCGCGAAGAATAATAGAGAATTTATTGATAAAACTGTGGACCGAAATTACATTTCACAATCTGAAATACAGGATGAATATAGAAAATAGCCCGAAATTCATGAAATAAAGCTATGTGACATCAGTTCAAACTAGATAATAAAATCTATATACCTTTAGGCCTGAAATGGCAGACCGCCCACCCAAGTCATCAATAAATTCATCCTAACATAGTCATCCACATAGAGTGTCAGAAACGGGGCCAATACCATCAATCACACAAAGAAGGGTTACAAAACAAGTGCAAGGGGGAAAAAATGGAGCCGGCTTCCATTTTCTAAAGGGCCTCTGAAAAATGAGAACTGGAATCTGATTAGTTGCTATGAGCAACCAGAGATTTTGTCCGAACCACAAAGGAAAAATGAAAGGTAAACTCTGATTCGTTGTTGTTGTTGCTTGGTGATGTTGACCAATCAAATAACAGCTTTCATTTTTGTAGCTCAGGTTGACAAATGAAAGTAAGGTCCTGATTGGTTACTATAGGCAACTCCCCCTCTTTTTCTTAACTAACTCTTAATTTACATAATTATAAAGTGCTATCAGAAATAATATTATGAGCAATATGTATAAGAGCAATGCAAAAAATAAAATATTTATAATCGGTGGCGATCCGGAAACCAGATCCTGAGAATGGAGGGGCAGCAATGCTAAATAAGGGGGTACAAAGCTGAATCAGTACTGGACTCTTACCCCTCCATTCTCAGGATTAGAGGAGGAACCCCAAACTGACCTGAAAAGGAATGTTAATAAATGATAGTCCTTAAAGGGTTTGTCTTCTTAAAGGGTCACCTGAAAGAACATCGATTATTGTATGTCCAATATTTGGAACCTTCAAAAATCACCTGTAAACAGAGCAACCTTCGCTGCAAGTGTTTAATTTCCCTGCAGAACCTCCGCAGGAGAAATGAGGTATTACACATTTCAGTTATGAAAGGATTCACTCCTTTTGCTTCCAAGTTGTTGCATGAATAGATGGATTTGCCACTCGGGAGTCTGTCGGAGGTGTGTGGCGCCCCCTTTAAAAGCTTTTTAGTCCTTCTTTACCGTAAAAAAAACAAAAAAAGGAAGAAGATTGAGATTCCTCCTTCATAAGTCCATCTTGGAGGACCTGTGCTGACTTTTTGTCCATGACTTTTCCAGAACTGTCCGCCTAGAAGTCGTTGAGCGCCTGTAGGAACTCTTGGCTGTAACTGTAAGTGTCGGTGTTACTGAGTCGGCGAAGCATCGGTGGAAGGGACCCATCCTCTTCGAGATAAACCAACATCCCATCCTGGGTGATGGGTGGGAAATACAGCTCTCTTTCCCAAGGAAGTCTCGAAAACATCGACAAGTTCACGTGGTCCTTTTGAGGAGCTGGTGGGAGATATTCCACCGAAACTGAATGCCTTTTCTTTAAGATGGACTTGGGCAGCCTGTTTATGGACTCCTCCGGGATGGAGAGGCGTCTCCTCTGCACCACCATCTGTTGGGAAGGCGTGAAGGAAACTTTCGCTTTTCTTGGGGTGGAGGAACTCACCATTGGTAGAGAAGGAAATCTGGAATTATTTTTTTCAGAATCTTCAGCCTTTTTTGGACTTTTTCCAGAATTTTTTGCCCCTGTTGATGAAGTTTTGGAAGTCATGTTGACATTCGTCTTCTGCCATGCAGATAGTCTTCCTTTTTCCTGGCTGGTTGTTTGCATGGGTACCATATCGGAACCAAACGTGGCAAAGAAGGAACTAGAGGCTTTGGTCTGCCGGTCATTAACCATACCCAACTTAGTTTTTCTTGCCTTTCGTGTCTCTTTGGAGGAGAGTCTGCAGGTATGAGCCCGTCCTGGTCATCCTGCCCTTAAATACTCTGCGTAATCTTGAGTGATCTTTGGAGAGGAGGTATTGGAACAAGTACAAGGAGATAATCTGTACCTTTCAAAAAGACTAATCTGCCCGGCTATAAATAAGTCAGTCATGCCTGAAAACAATGGAGACTATGATGTCCCATTGATTAGGTACAGGCTTTTCACAAGGGTAGAAAATAACTAGCTGCGAACACAAACAACATCTCCCTTCAGTCCACAGTTGTACATGTTCTTCTGCAGATTACATTCACCCCATATTTGCTTGAGGTGCAGACAGATAAAAGTATTGACTTACCTTCTTGTTGCCCTGTGACTAGGATTCACATAACGCAGGAGGTCGGAGTCTGAGATAAGAATCCAACTGCGGAGGATTATACCAACTCCGGAGACTGCAAATATCAAAAAGCTAGAGGATGTGTATAATTTTGCAAACTTGACCTACTGTGTCCGAAATCTTGATAAAACAAGAAAATGTGTTTCCATGGTAACAGACTACAAACAACCTGTAGTCTGATCTTGCATTCTAAGCGCTAATACAGAAGTCCAGTATGGATGCTGCACAACTCCCTCATACGAACCCCTATGGCGCTATGCACTGCTCTATAGCGGAGGATATCCTTGTACAAGGTATCCCCCCTTGTCTGATGAAGCATGCTGTAATTGTATTAGTTGTCAGCAGGATACGGAGGGGATGTAAAGCCCCACGTACACGTATGGACTCCATATTGGGGTTCTTGTCCAGAACTGTAATAAACCCACGTACATCAAACCTTACGCTAATCTGGATGTCAGCCAGAAGTAGGAAACAGATGAAAGGTAGTAAGTGTTAGGTCTCAAGGTGGCTGCTCCAAGATCTTGGTCCAGACATGCAGCTGTCTAGCAGGGCGGACAGATAGCATTGGTGCAACGGGATGATCCAGTTGGAACAGCAGAGGCAGATGTAGAAGAACAGCAACTGGAGGGGGTAGAATGGGAACTGATGAAGCAGAGTACAAGCTTAGTAACTTAGACGTAGTAGATTTGTGATCCACAAGGAAGCGGAGTAGACTCAGCGATGAGGGGCCAAAGTAGCACTGCTGAGTTGCACAAAAGGTTCAGAGGCAGAATATAGAGCAGAGGTGACGCTGTGATGTAGCAAAGGTGAGTCCAATATTGCAGAGCTGGCACAGCAAAGTAGCAGAGTTGACTCAGCAACAAAAGCAGCAGAGCTCAGTTGGTAAGAGTCCTAGTAACCAGCAGGCCCAGCGCTATGAGTTACCCCAGTAATGTGCGAAAGGAGACGCAAAGATGGATACGTAATAGTGTAGATCTCAATACAAGTGCAGGCAAGACGTTTACAGTAGTGACAAGGATGGCAACCGCCACCTGAGCCGACATGTATGACCCAAGAGAGTCAGACGAAAAAGAAGGAAGGCGCAACGTCCAGCACCGGAGCCAAGACTGACGAGTTTTGTTCCTCAGTTTGCCAAAGGGCTCAGACGAGTGTGTGCAAGATCAGCTTTTCTTCCAGAAAAACTATTTTGCAGATGGACAGCACACAGTCCGATTATACGCTCCTCTGAATGAGCCCTACCTCAGAGTTTTACAAAGACTTGGTACTGAACCAGAAGCCCTGGCGTCCTCCTCATGGAGAAATCCTCTTAGTCCTGAGGAAATCTACAAGCTATTGAGGAAAGATTTTCTGAAGACCTATTATTACCTAAAGTATTGTAAATTACTAGTCTGCTAGAATGGGGGGGATCAACACCAGGCCGCAGCATTGTCTTAGGCAAGGACTCAAATTCTCAGTGACCTAAAACCTACGTCAGCAGATCTTCCCCGGGGTCAGAAAGCCGGGTCTGCTCCAAGACATGAAGACTGTCCTCACAACGCTAATACATAATCTCTGACTATACATTGCCACTCATCGGGGCCGCAGCAGTCTCAGCATTATTGTGGATATTGTCGCCCGTATTGATGGTCGGACATAGTGAAGGCCATTTCCATTATCGCCAGATAGTCTGGGGGTTGAGCGTTACCCTTGCATTCTGCTAAACTTGACAGCTTAGGTACCCAACATGGCACACCCCAAGATTTTGGTGAAGGGGGGCAGTTATTTTCGCTCCTTCTGGGGCCTTTTGACGTGTATGGGAAGCTCGAGCAGTGCCGATAGTGACAGTATCCTCGTGATTGGATGCGACAAGGGTAGTGCAGATGGGGCAGGTCCTCGTTATCCATCTCTTGGCAACCCATCCACCATATACACAGTCTGATTTAGGAACAGGTCGAACTTGTTGACTCCGACACAAACGGAAAAAAAAAATTTAATTATAGGTCCATGACTGGCAAACATTAGAGGTCCATTACCTAAAGAACGCAACCCCTGAAGACACAGCATGTGACAGTCACTCCAACCACAGAGGACACATAGGGGCTTTATAGTTTATTTCATCATGCATCGCCTCTGCGCCAAAAAAATACAATAATATGCACCACACCTGACCACAGGTTGTGTGCAATATTGCATGTCAGTTCTGTATACCTTAATGGAGCTGCATTGCAGTACCAGACACAACCTGGGGGCAGATGTGGTGCTGGAAAGAAGCAGCCATGTTTTTCTTATCCATCACAACCCCTTTAAGTTAGTAAGGACAGGGTTTGTGAATAAAGCTTACAACCATTTTTTTTTATGAATTCTGTGTTACTTTCTTGCTGTCAACGAATTAAACACTTGTTTACATCCAGATGAATATATAACAGTCACCACTAGGGGGAGCTCACTGCAGACTGCATAATCTGCTCCCCCCTACTGGCAGAGAGAATGCAATCATTCAGCGCTGTGTCTATGGAGGGGATTTGGAGTTGCTTTGGTGGCATGATTTCCAAAGCTGGAGATTCCTTGCAATATCAAACAGGACCCAAAACAGGTGAGGAGCGGTTTCGGTAAATGAGTCCATTTAATAAGAAGCCACAGTATAAATCTAATTATATGCATCCTCTATAGATAGGCCTCCTAATGCTATTTTACAAGGTTTTAACTTTGTAGGGGGTTTTTTGGAAGAACTAAATATCCAAAACAAAAGTTTTTTTTAATGCAATGTGTCCTTTTCTTTGTAGTATTAAAATAATCAGCGCATGTCCTATAAATGCAGTGTGCGCAAGGTCCAACAAGACTCCACTGCGTCTCATCCGGCCGCACGGCCACTCACTGGATCTGTTATTGATTATCGCAGGGATTAATGGGAGACGTATTTGTTAAAGGTTTGACTTTGGTTCCTGTGCAAGTCAGGACTTGTGGAAATGGATTAACGCCGCCTAAAGACGACCTTGTACACAGAAGATGGAGCATCGGGCAACAAAGAACTCATCAGACTTATCCTCCCTATGGGCCAGGTGTACATCACTCTGCTGCATGACCAATGGGGGCGGCCGGTTCATGCACCGATTCTACAGGCATAACTAAAAAACACTTGACCCCATAGAAAACTTTTAATTAGCCCCCTCCACATCTGCAGCGTTGACCTAGTAGATCAATGCAAGATCCTCCAAACGATTCCCCAAACTTATGACCAACCAAATACAGTCATATGTAAAAGTTTGGGCACCCCTATTAATGTTAACCTTTTTTCTTTATAACAATTTTGATTTTTGCAACAGCTATTTCAGTTTCATATATCTAATAACTGATGGACTCAGTTATATTTCTGGATTCAAATGAGGTTTATTGTACTAACAGAAAATGTGCAATCTGCATTTAAACAAAATTTGACCGGTGCAAAAGTATGGGCACCCTTATCATTTTCTTGATTTGAACACTCCTAACTACTTTTTACTAACTTCCTGAAGCACTAAATTGGTTTTGTAACCTCATTGAGCTTTGAACTTCATAGCCAGGTGTATCAAATCATGAGAAAAGGTATTTAAGGTGGCCACTTGCAAGTAGTTCTCCTATTTGATTCTCCTATGAAGAGTGGCATCATGGGCTCCTCAAAACAACTCTCAAATAATCTGAAAAGATGGATTTTTGGTTCTTACCGTAAAATCTCTTTCTTGGAGCCTTCATTGGGGGACACAGCTTACATGGGTGTATGCTGCTGCTGCTAGGAGGCTGACACTATGCAAAACAAGAAAATTAGCTCCTCCTCGGCAGTATACACCCACCGACAGATACCAAGTACCTCAGTTGGTGAGAAAGCAGTAGGAGAAGCCACGAAACATATGTACCAACCCAACAAGGAGCTCAAAGCCCAACACGGTACAACTTAAACAGGGAGGGTGCTGTGTCCCCCAATGAAGGCTCCAAGAAAGAGATTTTACGGTAAGAACCAAAAATCCATCTTTCTTTATCGCCTTATTGGGGGACACAGATTACCATGGGACGTTCCAAAGCAGTCTCAAGGGCGGGAACAGCAAAAAGGAACGAAAGAACCGGAAAGGCTTAGGTCGGCCGGTGAGCCACCGCCGCCTGCAGAACCACCGCCACCTGCAGAACCTTCCTACCAACAACTGCATCAGACGAGGCCTGGGTATGAACCCTGTAGAACCTCGCAAAGGTGTACAAGGATGACCAGGTTGCGGCCCTGCAATTTTGCAAAGCCGAAGCCTGATGACGAACTGCCCACGAAGCCGCCACAGCCCGGGTGGAGTGAGCTCTCACTCCCGGAGGGGGCCGTTTTCCTGAAGTCGGTATGCTTCCTGAATGGTAGAACGAATCCAGCGAGCGATCGTGGATTTGGATGCCGGAAGCCCTTTCCGCTGACCTTCTGAGATGACCAGCAATGAATCGGACTGACGAAGTGAAGCGGTCCTAGCGAGGTAGACAAGCAAGGCTCTAACAACATCCCGTTTGTGGAGCGACTTCTCAAGAGGGTGAGAAGGAGCAGGACAAAACGATAGAAGAACGATATCCTCGTTGATGTGAAAGGAGGAAACCACCTTTGGTAGGAAGGAAGGAACGGGCCTGAGGACGACCTTATCCTGATGGAGCACCAGATAAGGATAATGACATGACAAGGCTGCTAACTCAGAAACTCTTCTGATGGATGTAATGGCGATCAAAAAGGTTACCTTCCATGACAGAAGTGAGAAAGGAATGTCCTGGATGGGATCAAACGGCGCCTTTTGAAGAGCGCTAAGAACGAGATTGAGATCCCACGGTTCTATTGGTGAATGATAAGGAGGAGCCACATGAGCAACTCCTTGGAGGAACGTCTTAACCTGCGTTAAGGAAGCGAGCTCTCTTTGAAAGAGGATAGACAAGGCAGAAACCTAGCCCTTGAGGGTACTGAGAGACAGACCCGAATCTAAGCCAGACTGGAGAAAACCCGCACCAATGGAAAAAAGCCTTCCAATGCCTATGGTAAAAGCGGGAAGAGGCCGGCTTCCTGGCTTTGATCATTGTCTGAATCACCTGGTTGGAAAAACCTGATTCTCTTAGGATTGCGGCCTCAACGGCCATGCCGTTAAATTCAGAGACCGAGAATTCTCGTGGAAAAGGGGGCCATGCGAGAGAAGATCCGGACGGTCTAGAAGCCTCCAGGGAACGTCCACGAGCATGTTCACCAGTTCCGCATACCAAGGCCTTCTTGGCCAGTCTGGTGCCACAAGAATTACTGGAACGCCTTCCGATTTTATCTTCTTGACCACTCTTGGGATCAAGGCAAGAGGTGGAAAAAGATAAGGTAGTTGGAACTGGGACCACGGAATTACTAGGGCGTCGCAAGCGACGGCTAGAGGGTCCCTGGACCTGGCTACGAAGTGCGGAACTTTGTGGTTCATCCAAGGTGCCATGAGGTCGACGTCCGGATAACCCCAGCGCTTGCATATCTGATCAAAGACTGAGGGATGGAGAGACCATTCGCCTGACGCTAGGTCTTGACGACTCAGAGAGTCGGCTGCCCAGTTTTCCACCCCTGGAATGTGAATGGCGGAGATTGCTGGGACGTAACGTCTCACCCAGCGCAGAATCCTGGCCACTTCTGACATGACTTGGTGGCTGCGCGTGCCGCCCTGATGGTTTATGTACGCCACAGCCGTGGCGTTGTCCGACTGAATGCGGATCGGCTGCCGACGAGAAGGGGTTGCCAGCGAAGAAGGGCCAGAAAGATTGCTCTGATCTCGAGCAGATTGATAGGAAGAGCTTCCTGTGGGTTCCAGTGTCCTTGGGCCGTCCTCTGAAGAAAAACCGCTCCCCAACCCAGGAGGCAGGCATCGGTGGTGATGACTTGCCACTGAAGCGGGAGGAAGGACCTCCCTTGGAGGACTGACGTAGACCTTGTAGACCAAGTGAGGGATTGCCTCACTTTGAGAGGAAGGAGAATGGGCCGGTCTAAGGACCTCGTCGTCTTGTCCCAGACTGAAAGGAGGGACAGCTGAAGAGGGCGAATTGAAACTGTGCAAAGGGCACTGCTTCCAAGGAAGCTACCATCTTCCCCAGAACTTTCATGCAGAATGGAAGGGGAATGGGCTTTGGCCGTTTGAGGGCTCGAATCCCTTTGAACAGAGACGCAAATTTTTCCCCTCGGAAGAAACACCCGGGCCAGATTCGTGTCAAATTCCATGCCTAATAAGGTCAGACGCTGAGTGGGGCTGAGAATGGACTTTTCTTTGTTGACTAACCATCCGAGACGGCCGAGAGTATCCAGGGTTATCTGAAGACTTAGGAGACAGTCTTGACGGGACAAGCCCTTGATTAAGAGATCGTCCAGATAAGGAATGATGAGAATCCCTCTGGATCGAAGGATGGCCATGACCGTCGCCATCACTTTCGTGAAAACCGTTCGTCTGAGGGAACGGGAACAATCACTCCGGCGGAAATAAGGGAAGAGACGGCCTGAAAGAATCCTGGAATGTGGGACCGTTGTCTTGGAGGTCGAGACAGGAAAAACAGGATTTTTGGGTTGCTTACCGTAAAATCTGTTTCTCGGAGCCTTCATTGGGGGACACAGAGACCATGGGTGTATGCTGCTGCCAGTAGGAGGCTGACACTATGCACAAAAAAAGGTTAGCTCCTCCTCTGCAGTGTACACCCCACCGACCGGCAGGAAGTTCCTCAGTTAGTGAGAAAGCAGTAGGAGAAGTAACAGAATAGATTGAAAACAGAACAGACAACTCAAACCAACCAACATAATAACAAGAGTTGTAGAACATGGGAGGGTGCTGTGTCCCCCAATGAAGGCTCCGAGAAACAGATTTTACGGTAAGCAACCCAAAAATCCTGTTTTCTCGTTCACCTTATTGGGGGACACAGAGACCATGGGACGTCCCAAAGCAGTCCCTGGGGTGGGAAAAACAAACTTCCATCAGGCCAGCGGACTCACTACCGCAGCCTGCAGGATCCTTCTACCTAGGCTGGCATCCGCCGAAGCGTAGGTATGGACCTTGCAGAATTTTACAAACGTGTGAACCGATGACCAGGTTGCAGCTTCGCAAAGCTGCAGCGCGGAAGCTCTGTGACGTACCGCCTAGGAGGCACCCACTGCCCGGGTAGAGTGCGCTCTAATTCCCGGAGGGACCACTCGTTGTTTGACCCGGTAGGCCTCCAAAATTGCCGATCTGATCCAGCGAGCAATAGTAGCTTTGGAGGCCGGGTGACCTTTCTGCGCCCCATCTGGAATGATGATGAAAGAATCTGTCTTCCGCAAGAAGTCGTCCGAGTTAGGTAGACATTCATCGCCCTGACCAAGTCCAGCTTGTTCAAGGACCGCTCCCAAGGGTGAGCTGGACCCGGACAAAAGGACGGGAGAACAATGTCCTCATTCAGGTGGAAAGTGGACACAACCTTAGGAAGGAAAGAGGGCGGAGGCCGCAGAACTACCTTGTCCTGGTAGAGTACCAAGAGAGCGGCAAGAGAGGGCCGCCAATTCCGACGCGCGCCGGATGGAGGTGATGGCTGCCAGAAAGGCTACTTTCCACAAAAGGAGAGAAAGGGAAACATCCCAGAGAGGTTTAAAGGAAGGACCTTGCAGAACCTCGAGAACCAGATTAAGATCCCAAGGATCTACAGGCGCTCGGTACGGAGGAACCGTGTGAGCCACACCTTGACGGAAGGTTTTAACCTGAGGACGGGAGCCAACGTATACCGAAATAAAATGGACAGCGCCGACACTTGACCCTTTAAAGAGCTGAGGGCAAGACCCGCATCCAGCCCCGCTTGAAGGAACGCCAGGACAGAAGGGAGCGAAAAAACACATGGGCGGAATGTCATTGATCTTGCACCAAGTGAAATAGTTCTTCCAAGAACGGCAATAAATCTTGGAAGACGATGGCTTCCTGGCTCGGATCATGGTATGAATAACTCGATCGGAAAATCCTGATCGTTGCAAAACCTCGGCCTCAACAGCCACGCCGTTAAATTGAGCGGCCGAGAATTGGGGTGGCAAATCGGACCTTGAGACAGCAGATCTGCTCAGTCTGGAAGCTTCCAGAGGGCGTCCGCGAGAAGGTTGACGATGTCCGCGAACCAATCCCTACTGGGCCAATTCGGGACGAAGAGGAGGACTGAAATTCCTTCCGCCTTGATTTTCTTCAGCCGCCTGGGAAGAAGAGGCAGGGGAGGAAACCGGTAGGGGAGCTCGAACTGCGACCAAGTAATGGCCAGAGCGTCGGCGCCCACCGCGAGAGGATCTCGAGCCCTGGATACAAACTGTGGAACTTTTCTGTTGAGGCGAGAAGCTAGCAGATCTACGTCCGGGGTTCCCCACGACGGCAAGCTGAATAAATACTTCCGGATGTAGGGACCACTCTCCCGCCACGAGATCCTCGCGGCTGAGAAATCGGCGGCCCAATTGTCCACGCCGGGATTGTGTACCGCAGATATTGCCGGGACTGAAGCCTCCGCCCAATGAAGAATCTTGGACATTTCTGCCAGGGCTGAGACACTCCGCGTCCCTCCCTGGCGTGTGACATATGCCACCACCATGGCATTGTCTGTCTGAATCCGGATAGGCAGTCCCCTGAGAAGTCTCTCCCTGAATGGCAGGGCTGACTCCTGAGTTGACCAACGACCCTGAACAGTGTGATTGCGGAACACTGCCCCCCCAGCCGAGGAGGGTGGCATCCGTTGTCACAATCTGCCAGTGAAAGGGGAGGAATCACCGTCCTAGGGAGATGAGAGGAGACGTCAGCCACCAATTGAGGGACTGCTTGACATGGTTTGAAAGACGAAATGGGCGATCCAGGGAAAGGACAGACCTGTTCCACTGGGATAGGATGGCGAGTTGGAGAGGTCTGGAGTGAAATTGGGCAAAGGGGACCGCCTCTGTTGTCGCCACCATCTTTCCCAGGACTTTGATGGTCGTCCGGAGAGATGGAAGTCTCATGAGCTGCCGCGATCATACATCCCGTTGCAGGGAGCCAATTTGCTCTTGAGGGAGAAAAACCCTCGATCGACGAGTGTCGAACAATAGACCCAGAAACACAAGACGTTGTGTCGGGACAAGACAGGACTTCTTTTCGTTGATGAGCCACCCGAAATTGGTCAGGTAAGACTTTGGCGAGCTTGACGAAAGGATGGAGCTTTGATCAGAATGTCGTCGAGGTACGGAAAAAGAACGAGACCTCTGATTCTCCACCAGGCCATCAACGCCGCCATGATCTCTGTAAATGCTCTGGGTGCGGTGGCAAGACCGAACGGCAGTGCACAAAATTGATAATGTTCCTGGCGAATCGCAGGAATTTCTGATTCCCGGAGAATATGGGAACATGTAGATAGGCATCTTGAATGTCTATTGAAC
Source organism: Dendrobates tinctorius (assembly GCF_039654945.1). Lineage (NCBI taxonomy): Eukaryota > Metazoa > Chordata > Amphibia > Anura > Dendrobatidae > Dendrobates > Dendrobates tinctorius. Next base: position 1,935,809 of record NW_027361695.1, read on the forward strand.
ACATGAACTCCTGCGTCTCCATGGAAGCGATTAACCGAAGAAACTCCATTCGGAAATGACGCAGTCGGGCTCTCCTGTTGAGTAATTTGAGGTCCAAGATGGGGCGAACTGTCCCGCCTTTGTTCGGCACCACGAACAGGTTTGAAGAAGACCCTGTGAAACGTTCTGATTCGGGAACGGGCACAATCACCACGGAACTGAGGAGAGAGGCGATGGATGCAAGAACCCCGGAACTAAGGCTGGATCTTTTGGAGGACGGGACTTGAAGAAGCGATCCCGTGGACGAGAAATGAACTCTATCTTGTACCCTGAAGATACAAGCTCCCTGACCCAAGCGTCCTCTACTGAGGCCAGCCAGGTATCCCTGAAGAAACGGAGTCGACCTCCCAATTGGGAGGGACCCTCAGGAGTTCGTTGACAGTCATGCTGACGTGGACCGTCCAGATCTGGACCTGGAGGGTCTGCCCTGGGAGGAGTGAGATCGCCAGGAGGGAGTGGGTCTGAAGGACACCGTCTTTCTATCCTGGCGTACCTGTGGTCTTTGTTGGTTAGAGAAGTTCTCTGCCGTATTGAAGCGGCGGTAAGCACGAAAGGGCCGAAACTGACGCCTTGGCAGGGGTCTGCGAGGTTTGGACTGAGGGAGGAGAGAACTCGTGCCTCCAGTGGCGTCCTTAATAATCTGGTCCAGCTGGGACCCAGAGACGCGCTCCCTGAAAAGGCAGATTGGTAAGAGACTTTTTAGAAGACAAGTCCGCCTGCCAAGCCTTGAGCAAAATTGTACGTCGGATTGCCACAACGTTGCTTGACGCCTGAACAGCGCGAGACGCGGCATCCAAGGAAGCAGAAAGCAGATAATCCCCTGCATGGGAAATCTGGTTGGCCAGATCGGTCAATTGCTCTGGTTGGGCCTTATCTAGGATGCCCTTACGGAGATCCTCTGCACAAGTGGCTATGGCCTTTGCCACCCAAGATGAGGCAAAGACTGGACATAGCGCCGCTGCAGCCGCCGCGAATGCTGACTTTGCCAAGGATTCTATAATTCTATCATTAGAATCCTTTAGTGACGCTACACCTGAAAGCGGGAGAACCGTGTTATTAGAAAGTCTGGACACGGGTGCGTCCACCGACAGGGAAGCAGACCAGTTGTCAGAGAGCTCTTTAGCCAACGGATACAGCACGCCGAGACGCTTCCCTCTTTGAAATCGCCTGGACGGATTTTCTTTCCCTGGCAAGGATCTTGCCAAACTCAGAGTGGAAGGTGAATACCCTGGATGGTGTTTGTGCCCGTCTGAACGAAACCTCCTGATCTGAGGATTTCGCAGGGGAGTCAGATATTTCGAAGGTGTGGTTAATCGCAGCAATGAGGTTCTGTACCGTAACCTTCATGTCCGCGTCCTGGTCAGAATCCAGCTCTAAAATCCCTTCAGAGGACATATCCGAGAACGCATCACCTGACTCAGGTGAGGAGGCACGGGAGGGCGACTGCTGGGAAGGACTAGGTGCCGATGAGAGACCAGGAGAGGATTCCAGCCGTGGATCCTGCCTGGGCCTTTCGCGGCATCTGCTAGCTGGCTCAGATGGAACGTCTTGCGACCTGCTGGACCCTGCAGAAGTGTCCAGGGGCAACTTATCAAGAACGGCCAACTAGGGACTGAGACACCCTGGTGAGGTCTGTCACAGATTGTGAAAGGGACGAGGCCCAGCTAGGAATGGGGGGTTCGATTTCACGTGGCGCAGTAGATGGCTCCTGGACGGCATCCTGCTGAACGGGATTGCTGCAGTCCCGGCAGAGGGGAATTTGCGATTGCAAGAGGAGCATGCGAAAAAAAAAACCTGCGGAAGTGCTGGAGGGTTGGGGGACAGCAAGGCAGGGTAGGGTGTCAGTCTGCAGTTGCAGAACTACTCACGGTCCGGTGTCCCCGAAAGATGGCATCTGCTGTAGTCTCCGGCTGTCAGGCTGCAAAGATGGCGGCAGCCTGATGTGAGGAATCAAAAAGCGCGGTCTCTGTGTAAGAAGAAAGGCGGAGCTAGCTGCCTGCACCAGAGGGAAGAACCGCCTCCTCCCTCTTCCCAGCCACAAGACTAGAGAGGCGGTGGGAGGGCTTAGGAACGGGCGGGAGCGCAGCCGGCCTATGATAATGAACGGGGGGCGTGGCCGTGACGGGCGCGAAGGCCCAAACTGAAGCCGGGGACTAAATTTGAAACGGCGGCCGCCTATCAGCACGGGGCGGCGCGGAAGAATTGCGACGCAGCCGCGTCCACCCCTAAAGGAGACGCCGCCATAGCCCTGCTCCCAGACGCAACCCTCACAAGAATACCGGCGGTGGGGTGAAGAAGGCCCGCACCGCCGCTGGGGCCAAAAAGGGATGCGGCGACCGTCGGACGGCGCGAGCAGTGCGAGAATCTGCGGCGCTACTTTGGCGCTGCTCCCGGGTCATCTTGTGGCTTTATGTTCCGGTGCTCCAATAAAGGTACCTTCTGTATCCCACGCTGTCTGCTCATCTTCTACGTATTCGCGCCTCGTCCAACCGACAGGCTCTGGTGGGCGAGTGGGTGGGAGGCGGGGGGCAAGGACCATTGTTTTCGCTGGCACGACACCTGTGCTCAGCCTGTGGTCCGCCCGGAGAACTAAGAGAATACGGGGTGGCAGTACACGCCGTACTCATAGCCTCTTTGTGGGAGTACAGTTGTGACTCTTCACACTGTATCCCTCCTGGAACCTGAAAAGGAACGACGCACATCGAGGTAAATATGGGTCTAATGAAAGACCCGTGTCCACCTCCTACTGACACTAAGCTAAACTGAGGAACTTCCTGCCGGTCGGTGGGGTGTACACTGCGGAGGAGGAGCTAACCTTTTTTTGTGCATAGTGTCAGCCTCCTAGTGGCAGCAGCATACACCCATGGTCTCTGTGTCCCCCAATAAGGCGAACGAGAAAAACGCCTGTCTGGTGGGGAAGAAAATTCGATCTTGTAACCGGATGCGATGATTTCCCTGACCAAAGCGTCGTCGACAACCGACAGCCAAGTGTCCACGAAAAAGGAAAGTCTGCCTCCCACCCTGGAAACACTTCCAGGTGGGGGTGCCCCGTCACTTGGAGGCAAACCTACCGGAATGGGCACCTGAGGACCTGGAGCGGGCTTGTAAGATGGTTTCTTCTGCTCTCGCTCCCTAGATGCGGAAGGGCTCTCTTGCTGGACAGATCTCTCTGTGGACGAGAACGGACGAAAACCCTTTCTGTTAAAAAGGCGTCTTGGTCGAGACTGGGGGAGGGAAGTACATTTACCCCCAGTGGCATCGGAAATTATTTGATCCAGCTTGGCCCCAAAGAGCCTAGAACCATAGAAGGGCAGATTGGTGAGCGACTTTTTAGAAGTGGTATCCGCATTCCATGACTTTAACCAAAGACCTCGGCGTACAGCCACTATATTGCTGTTAGCCCTTGCTACGCAACCGGCCAAAAAGGTATTTACCCGCATGTTTAATTTGGTCTGCCAGAACTTCCAACTCGTCCTGAGGGGCAGCCGACAGAATGCCCCTGCGAAGAATTTTTGCCCAAGCTGAAATGATTTTTGCCACCCAGGCAGAAGCAAAAAATAGGGCAGAAAGAGGCGCCAGATGCTTCAATGAGGATAGACGAGGAACTGGTGGGTCCACTTCGGGAGCTTTCGTCCATTTTGTAAGAAGGTCCGCATCGAATGGATACAGGACGTCTAAGTACCTGCGGCCTGAGAAGTGCTTCTCAGGGGGCTCCCAGTGTTTGGATAAAATGGTCTCGAACTCCTTGTGGTTAGGAAAGTTTCGGGAGGAAGGTTTTGCTCGTTTAAAGGGGACTGAGCCGTCCTGAAGAGGAGCTTTATCTTCCTTTATTTCGAGCGTTTTGAAAATGGCCGATATGAGACTATCGACCATGTCCTGAGACTTGAACATGTTATCTGCGTCTGAGTCAGATCCCGTCGTTTTCTGACGAGGGAGACGAGAAAAGCAGCCTGGGTAGAGCGGACGGACCTTGCGAGCTGGAAGACGAGCTAGAGATAACGCGCTTCCTAGCAATCCTATCCGGCCTGTCCCTGTGGAGGTCACGGTCAGGTGCAGACGACTCACCGTGAGAGGCGGTCGGAGCACAGGTGGCTGAAGATAGTTGCTTAAGATGTTCCAAGACCTGGACCAGGGACTGAGAGACATTGCAGCAGCCCACTCTGGAGGAGGAGGGGTGCGCTCATCCCGGGACTCGGGGTGCTTCCGGTGGGGCAGACATCACGGAAGGACTGCCGGACGGGCAAAAGGGAGGCAACTGCCCTGACGCCCGCTTCTTTTTGCAGTGCGCGCAGGCGTAGTGGATAGCGGCGGGTCTAGGGTAAGGAGCCCCCGCAGAGTAGGACATATGCAAGGACTGCAGAATTACTGCGGCCAGTATCTGAATAGGGAGTACTGCCGCAGGGGCTAAAATTAGGGGCTCAGAAAAAAATAAGAGCCTACCGTCACCAGCACCGTTATCTGATGTGCAGCAGAACAGTCACCCAAGCTGAGATCCCTGGCATGTGTCACACGAGGAATCAGGGAGGCGCAGGACCTTAGAGATGGGCGGCGCTGGGTGGCAGCGCTGCGCGATTGGCTGAGATCTGCGGGGGGGGGGGGGGGCGGGTCATAAGGAGAGAAAGGATCCATGAACAGAGCGCAGTCCTGTGAGGGACTGAGGAATGGCGCCAACAAAGCGCGCGCTCTGCAGTGGGCGCGCACCGGAGCAGAGCAGAAAGTGAAAGTAAAATCAGCGCCGCGCCGGTTTCTGCCCCCGCTGCCCTGATCCTGGCGCGATGAACCCGTGACGCCACGATGGATGAGGGAGGTAAGGGAGAGAGGCCCCGCTGCCTGCTGCTTCAGGGAAGGGCACCCGGCGTGGGAGCTGAGAGGCGTGCAGCTGCAGAGAGGCGCGCGGCTGCATAGAATGGGCGGGAAATTCAAAGAAGACTCTGCTACCAGACTGTAAGGAGTGTGCATTGGACTGATGGTAGCGCTTTTGGCTGCTTACCTAACGTCCACATGCTTCCTGAAGAGGATGACCACAGAGGCCCGCGATGAGTGGGTGCCGCTGGGAATGAATGTCCTCTGCCCCGCACTCTCTCTGGATAGTGCAGAAGACGGCGCAAAACCTTTCTGCCTGCAAGGGATAGTCACCACCGGTGACCGCCGTCTTCCTCTCAGCCCTGTCCCGGGAGAGGGGTGAGGAGGGGAATTGGCTAGGACCCGCCACCTGAAGTCAGCCCGTAGCACCCGAGGGTGATAGGGAAAGGGTCCTGCCTGCGGTCCTGAGAGTTGCGATGTGGGTAACACCACATTGCTCGCTCAGCCGCATGATATGGGAAAGCAGGGTGAACATTTACCCCGTTTCCCGATGTAGAATCTGGAAAATAAATGGGAAAAGATTAATACACACACAAAACCTAAAAGAAAATGGTTAGATGCGGATCTGGGGAGATCCCGGTCCGCCTCCTACAGACACTAAGCACAAACTGAGGTACTTGGTATCTGTCGGTGGGTGTATACTGCCGGGGAGGAGCTAATTTTCTTGTTTTGCATAGTGTCAGCCTCCTAGCAGCAGCAGCATACACCCATGGTAATCTGTGTCCCCCAATAAGGCGATAAAGAAACAAAGATTATTCAACATAGCTTTTCAGGGGAAGGATACAAAAAGTTGTCTCAGAGATTTAACCTGTCAGTTTCCACTGTGAGGAACATAGTAAGGAAATGGAAGAACACAGGTACAGTTCTTGTTAAGCCCTGAAGTGGCAGGCCAAGAAAAATATCAGAAAGGCAGAGAAGAAGAATGGTGAGAACAGTCAAGGACAATCCACAGACCACCTCCAAAGACCTGCAGCCTCATCTTGCTGCAGATGGTGTCACTGTGCATCGGTCAACAATACAGCGCACTTTGCACAAGGAGAAGCTGTATGGGAGAGTGATGCGAAAGAAGCCGTTTCTGCAAGCACGCCACAAACAGAGTCGTCTGAGGTATGCAGAAGCACATTTGGACAAGCCAGTTACATTTTGGAAGAAGGTCTTGTGGACTGATGAAACAAAGATTGAGTTGTTTGGTCATACAAAAAGGCGTTAAAGGCGTTATGCATGGAGGCTAAAAACACAGCATTCCAAGAAAAACACCTGCTACCCACAGTAAAATTTGGTGTAGGTTCCATCATGCTTTGGGGCTGTGTGGCCAGTGCCGGCACCGGGAATCTTGTTAAAGTTGAGAGTCGCATGGATTCAACTCAGTATCAGCAGATTCTTGACAATAATGTGCAAGAATCAGTGACGAAGTTGAAGTTACGCAGGGGATGGATATTTCAGCAAGACGATGATCCAAAACACCGCTCCAAATCTACTCAGGCATTCATGCAGGGGAACAATTACAATGTTCTGGAATGGCCATCCCAGTCCCCAGACCTGAATATCATTGAACATCTGTGGGATGATTTGAAGCGGGCTGTCCATGCTCGGCGACCATCAAACTTAACTGAACTGGAATTGTTTTGTAAACAGGAATGGTCACAAATACCTTCATCCAGGAACTCATTAATAGCTACAGGAAGCGACTAGAGGCTGTTATTTTTGCAAAAGGAGGATCTACGAAATATTAATGTCACTTTTATGTTGAGGTGCCCATACTTTTGCACCGGTCAAATTTTGTTTAAATGCAGATTGCACATTTTCTGTTAGTACAATAAACCTCATTTGAATTCAGAAATATAACGGAGTCCATCAGTTATTAGATATATGAAACTGAAATAGCTGTTGCAAAAACCAAAATTGTTATAAAGAAAAAAGGTTAACATTAATAGGGGTGCCCAAACCTTTAACATATGACTGTATCTATTATTTTTTGGCCAAGGGTGCACAATAGCAAACTTTCTGTCAATGGGGAGAGAGAATTTTTTTTTTTTTCCATAAATATACGTTATATATAAAAAAAATGGGTGCACAGACTTTTGTAACTCTCTATATAAATGCAGAAATGAGTTTTAAACTGGCTCCGAGTGCAATATAGCCTGATCTGGTAGGCATGTCTGTAGAGGAATAGAAGAACGGATGCTGGCACAGTCTCATGATTGACAAAAAAAAAAAAATTATAAAAATTAATTATCTAATGTAGTACATGACTGTGGTATCAGTAACTACAGAAATCTGATTGCACAGAAGCTGTACACAGAAAACGGCTGGATACTTTGTGTTTTCAAGTCTTTTCAGATGCACATTAGTGATCCCAAAAGTATACACACCCTTTCAATTTTTTTTATTCCCCATGCGAGAGTTGATCAGAAAAAATATTGGGGAAGAAGAATATATACAGAACCTCTGACTGACTGCAGTGTCTCATCTCTTGTAGAACACACAAATTCCCCTGCAATGTTTCCTCAGGGCTTTTTTTTACTTCTCCAAATTATGACCAAAATATATCAAAGAAACCTAAAAAAAAAAAAATCAGAATGAGAGGCTCCCGAGTATGACTGACTTCAAAGGATGCTCTGGAAATAAGTGCACCAGCTATAAATCCCTAATATTTTCTAAAAATGCGTGGGGGTGACGGAGGCGCTGGAGCTACAGAGGTGATGGAGTGACGAGGCTATGGAGCTGCGAAGGAGCTACGGAGGCACTGGAGCTACGGAGGCGATGGAGTGATGGAGGCACTGGAGCTACGAAGGCGATGGAGTGACAGAAGCACTAGAGGTACGGAGGCGCTGGAGTGACGGAGGCACTGGATCTACGAAGGCGATAGTGACGGAGGCGAAAAAGTGACGGGCGCACCGGAGCTACAGAGGCGATGGAGTGATGGAGGCGCTGGAGCTAGGAAGGCGATGGAGTGACAGAGGCACTGGAGCTACGGAGGCGCTGGAGTGACGGAGGCGCTGGAGCTAGGAAGGCGATAGTGACAGAGGCGCTGGAGCTACGGAGGCGAAAAAGTGATGGACGCACTGGAGCTACGGAGGCGAAAAAGTGACAGACGCACTGGAGCTACGGAGGCGAAAAAGTGACAGACGCACTGGAGCTACGGAGGCGAAAAAGTGACAGACGCACTGGAGCTACGGAGGCGCTGGAGCTATGAAGGCGATAGTGACAGAGGTGCTGGAGCTAAGGAGGCGAAGGCGTGACTGAGTCGCTGGAGCTACGAAGGTGATAGTGACGGAGGCGCTGGAGCTACGGAGGTGATGGAGCGACAGAGGAGCTGGAAGCGTCTGCACAACAGTAATACAGACAGTACAGGACTGCAGTGATACTCACTGACATCAGACATTAGGGAGAAGCAGCCAACACTGTCGTCAGTGCCGTTCTTACTTCCCCTGCAGGAGAAGACTTCTTTCCTACACCGCCATGTACCGCAGTCTCCGCTCCTTACCTGTAGCGCCCTCTCTCTGCAGAGACCGGGCCGTGACTGAGCACGTTCGTCCAGCAGCTCTGCTCTCATTAAGTGGACGTGCATGTTGCTGCACACTGTAAACACCAGGTGGCGCCATACTATACGCAAATGTTTTAACGCTTCACTAGATCATGTAACAGCGTGTAAAAGGCAAACAAGTGTTGATTTTTTTTTTACACTATTTAAACAGCAAGTGATATTTAATAGCGGGATAATCATTGTCCACCATGGACTGTCCTTAGGATAAGTCATCAATATCAGATCGGTGGTGGTCCGACTTTTGGCAAACCATACCGATCAGCCGTTTTGAGCTTCGGGGGGGCTGGGATATCATCAGCCAACAGCACAGCATAGTGGTCGTTTTCAGGTACTGCAGTATAGCCCTCATTTACTTAATAGTAGCCAAGCTGCAGTATCTGAGAACAGTCACTATGCCCATCTGGCCGCCGAAGGAGATTCAGACAGCTGATTTGTGGGGGTAATGTGTGTCAGACATCAATATCTAAGTAACGGACAACCCTCTTATATGTCCTGACCGGGTATGAAATGGACAAGCACAGGGCGTGCATGGAGTCTGTGTGGAAGTACATGGCGGATGCCGCCAGATGGCTGCATGAAATATATTTGTGTGAATCAGCAGCAGATGGAAAATGTTGCTGGTAATGAATGCAGCGCTGCTGAAGACCGATTTGCCTTACAGAAATCCAGAAAGCTGGGCAGCAGCTGCATACTAAAGGCATCCACAGCAAAACACGACTAACTTCAATGCAAACACATCTTACGGGTTCAGTATCTTGCAATCAGGTCAAGAGTCTGAAACAAAAAAAAAAAAAACAGGACAGCATCAAGTGTGCAGTGAGCAGGACCAGTGATCTCTGGGCACAGAACGAACAGTGAGCATTCCATTGTCCAGAGCGCCCTCTGGTGTCAGATCTCAGTATGACCACTGATAAGGACACAGCAGCTGCATCGTCCTTGGTGTTTTTCTCCAACCAATCCAACAGCCATAGATGACACCCGAGAGTCAAACAAATTTCTTTTCCAGCTCATTAACATACCGCAACAGGAAATCCTTTTTTATTTTTTTTTAATTTTTTATAGTTTTATAGATTTTTACACGTATTTTTATCCCCTTAAATATATATATTTTTTTACATACACACGCTTGTAGTATGTATAGTTTTTAGAATAATCTTTTCCAAACGTTTATAAAAATATATTCATTTTTTATTCTTAATAGGTTTTAGTACAATTATTAATAAAAGTTCTATTTTAATCACTTCCTCGCAATAATTCACTTATTTTCATATTATACCAGCCTATCAAACCATATAGGCATTTGCATTTTCAAGGCCCTATCAATTAATCCCATTTATCAATTTGAACAGTAGTAATCTAGTTTTTTTTTTTCTATTTAGGCACTTGCGGCACTTAAACACCATGTTGAACTATCAGCAGGTCTACACTCTAATGAATACCATTGAACAGGGCGCGGCCATTTATCCAATATAGCCATCAATGCACATCCAATGGATTTTGATTGAAAAAACTTAATTGCCATTAATCAAAGGCACTAATCACCAGTGAGAGAGCCGGTATACAAGGACGGAGTTGCCAAGCAAGGGGCACAACCCTGACGAAGAGGGGAGACACCATGGCTTTTTCAATCTTCATGCAAGCTGCACTACCTAAAGATCAATAAGTGCCAGCTAGCAGAAACTAGTGCTCCGCACATACTCATGCACCTTGTACACTAATGATCTTGCAATCCTAAATATCACTTCTCACAGGCCTACCTGGACATTGGCCCCGTATGTCCTAATTCCACACGCAGCATCTACCTAAACGGGATCACAAGTCGCCTAGGAGTACAAATAAGTACATATTAATAATAGACAAACACTCTGATTTTACACAGAGAATCTTAACATGTGCGACAACTAATACATATTGTATCATTATTATTATTTCACCAGCATTAAGCATCAGCTGATGAATATATCCTGCACTTTATCGGTTTCATGAATACATTCCAAACACCAACTTTAGCATCAAGTGAGTATATTGGAATTATTGGTATCATTAGTACGAATTCTAGATTCACTTCCCTTTTTTATTTTTCTCAGTATAGCCTGAATATTCCTGTACATACAAATTTTTAGAGATGTGAATTTTCCTCTAGGACCACGGGTGGGCAGCTTAGTAGTCATAACTCTGCTCTGTCTGTGGGCGTGAAAAGACAAAAAGGACTGACTGACACTTCCAAGCTAATGTGAACAGGTGCCAACTAGGAGCAGCTACCTCCATATGCAAAAAAAAAAAAAAAAGTTGCACTCTGTAGTGCACTACAGAGTGCAACTTTTTTGTTTATTGTATATGTGGATGTAAAAAGTGACAACCATCATCCTGAGCCAGTTTTGTGCTCAGAACAGTTGTCACTTCCCTTTTTACCCGCTCCTTTTTAGCAGCTCATACATAGATTACTTAGCAGGGAGTAGCCATCTCGCCTGATGGGTCCATTTTACTTTTATTTTTAATGCATTCACAATTTTGGGAGAATCTTACCTTTAGAACTCTTTATTGTTCCTCTGTTATTCCTCTTGGAAATACACGAATAGATTAGTTTATGAACATGATCATCCGTTTTGTCGGCAGGATGTGTTCCCTTCCCATACACATTAGATGAACGTTGTCATACATTCCCAGGAGGAATAACAGAGGAACAGCAAACTGCAAAAGTTGCATCCACAATCATTACTTCATAGGGAATAAAATCATTTAATGAAACGGACGTGTCAGGAAGGCGAGAGTGAAGAAAACCAGTCAGCGAGAGTCGGCTCCTCCGTATAGACAGATTTATTTTCTAAGAACAATAAATTTTCCTTGTGAAATAAATACAAAACAGAAATACACGAGACGCCGGACACCAGTCATAAAAAAGAAACCGCAAAAGAAAAGAAAAAGGACAAAAAGAATAAACGAGAAAATTTTCCAGGAGGTGGCGGCGCCCTTGTGTCAGGGCAGAGCCGTGTCGGTAACCGCGTGTCGGGGCAGCGTCGTGTCATGATATCTGGATTACGATACTTCCCTTCCTAATTCTACTGTGTAAAACTGTCAAGATATAGGGTAAAAAAAACCCTCGTAATGAAACAGCGGCAAAAAATTTACAAATGAGAATCATTTACAGTCTTCTCCATGTACATCATTTACATAGTAACATATTCGTGTGCCCCCCGGACTGAACCGGGTCTCTGGGACTTGTGGGTCCTGACGCAGTTCATAATATGGCTCCAATAGTGCTAGGGGCAGGTGCCCTTTAAGGGAAGCGTGCACCCATGATGGCTGGACTGGGTGTCCGATCCCCGCCGAACTAATTCTAAGCATAACTCATTTATAAGCCCTGGATGGCCCCTTTAACTTTGACCGTATATTAACTCTTTCAAGTGTCTGCTTTAATAAATTCCTAATAATTCTGGAGCCATTTTTTCCCCCCTAGACTTGGGCCATCACTCTGTTGTTCCTCTTGGAAATATATGAATTAATTGTGTTACTGGTTAACGTTGTGTCCCTGTAAACTGGCACGGACTAAGGAAACTGGTAACACGCAGTTCAATCATTCACCAATTACAGGAGGAATAACAGAGGAATAAAGAAAAAACAAAACCGAATTTATATTTGACAGGGATTATAAGGATTTAGTAAAACAGACAGGTCTCCTTTAAATAACCATAGTAAGGCTGGAGCCACACATCAGACATTCATGAGAAATGGCCGCTCTAATGAGCATTCACTGACCCCCAAATTCATTCTGTCTTTATTTTCTTGTAGAAATGGCCGATGGTAAAAAACACGGAGGTGATTAACCCGGCAGGATCGTCATCCTTCCATGAGACGGGAAGCAGAATTAATACCTCGGTGAACAGAAAGGAAGTCACAGTTCACATACAGCAGTCAATCATAAAAAAACTCATCCATATGAGCAGGTCGGCAGCAGACGGCTTGTGTTCAGATGGTCAGCCAGCGACCATGATGCCCATCCACTGAGGGTCCCACTAGAGGCAGAAGGGGCTTCATTTACATTGTCAGCTTTCTTCCTTGAGCCACGCCATTATAAAACTTGAATAAAAGGCGACAGACGTGAAAGAAACTTCTGTAATTACCGTTACTTCTTTTTTTTTCGCTCATTGTAATAGCAGCAAAATAGAAAAACAGATGAGATTGTGGCAGCTGGGGGAAGAGCAACGGCTAATCGCTCTCGCTGGAGTCGCTGCTCGGAGCCCCCTGAACCTTGTTGCGATGCTGCACGGCGCGGTCGTAGGCGATCTGCACAGACTTCCGAATGTTGGACTTCCTTCCTTCCAGCATCTTTTCCTTATCCAGTTCTCGATTCATCCCCAGAGGAACCAGCTTTGTTCTGGGAAGCCACTGCCTGAAGAGAAAGAGTGAATATATCATCACCAAGATGGCAGGACAGGAAATAATCCAAAGTTAAATCCTGTGTTATACTCCAGAGCTGCACTCACTATTCTGCTGGTGCAGTAACTGTGTACATACATTACATTACTGATCCTGAGTTACATCCTGTATTATACTCCAGAGCTGCACTCACTATTCTGCTGGTGCAGTCACTGTGTACATACATTACATTACTGATCCTGAGTTACATCATGTATTATACCCCAGTGCTGCACTCACTATTCTGCTGGTGAAGTCACTGTGTACATACATTACAATACTGATCCTGAGTTACATCATGTATTATACCCCAGAGCTGCACTCACTATTCTGCTGGTGCAGTCACTGTGTACATACATTACTGATCCTGAGTTACATCCTTTATTATACCCCAGAGCTGCACTCACTATTCTGCTGGTGGAGTCACTGTGTCATCACTCATGCTACATGTCTGCCCACCCCCACAGGCAGCTATTTACCATGTACGTTTATTATCAAAAAACAGGACGAGGTAGAGATGTTCTTGTGCTTCTTGCGTCATTTGCTCTCCCAGCTTGAGTACATCTACGGGGGGCACAGGAATTGGGACGCCGTGGTGAAACACTCCGTCTCGGGGCATCTTTGGATCGATAATCTAAAAGAAAGGAGAGGTGCAATGAAGGTTGTGTCGCTCTTTGCAGCCATAAGTGACATTTACTTCTAGACACACAGATGATTCGTCTCTACCAGGTTTTATTTGGACCCATCGTGATCATGTGCAGATTACAATTAAATCCAAAACAGCTAAGAAGACAACATGGAAAAAAATAACAGGGGAGGAACTGATGTCTACCAGAGCCGGATAGGAGGGATATCCCCGACACTTGGCCCACACCAAGTCTAAGGCTTCTAGAGTGGAGTCTTCATCTTCGGACAGCCACCCCGCCCCTCGTCCCTCCATTCCTTTGCGTACCACTATCAAACAACAGAAAAGGTCACAAGTCACAGGCCTGTCATACAGTACGGCACAGATTCTAGCGTGTGATACAGCGCTGTAGGCAGCCATATGACATGGACTATATTCACGAGAACGCGGTTGCTCCGAGCTAAAATTATAACGAAAAGCATCGTCCGGATCAGACGCTGAATTCTCGTGACTATCGAGTTGGTCCATGTAATGGCTGCTTACGTTTTGGTGTCAGGCAACTTTAAAATAAAAGTTTTAAAGAAGAACTTTATTATTCCTTTCACTTTAAGGAAAAGAGGAGAGGTTCATCTCTAAACGTAGAGATAAAAGCTGAGAAGCTTTAATTACTGATCCGTATACACTCCACATGTATGGTGTAAATGTAGCCCCCCATAGCCAATATTAGAAACCGGCCATCTATGAGGAAAACATGATTTATGAATTGTGCGTTTCCCCTTTCACTTTATAGGGCGACTTATAACCGAAAATATGCGTGTTAAAGACCAGACTGGGTGGGCCAAGTGCTTCTACGAAGCTCAAAATTCGGGATGTAAACACAATATAACTTCGGGCAGCGGCTATACACCTGGTCACTATAGGGTAACATGTTCTTTCCCCCATATGTAATATTTGCAGTTGGTCACTTACAGCCATGTCCTACTCTGCTTCCTATGGAATACGATTCGTTTTCGGTGCCCGACGTGTCCTCGCTGCTATAGTCGTGGTAATTCTCTCTGGAGAACGATGACTTTCCCCGTCCTTGCTTAGAGGGAGTTGTGCTGGGAGAGAGAAAAGTAAGAACGCTTATTATTACAACTACTGAGCACAACCCTCGTTCCGAAGGAGTGCCACATGTCCATCGATTGTGGGTTATGAAGACTACACACAATATATGCAAAAGCTGGATATACAAAGTAAAGAATTTTTGCAAAAACTTTTGTAAGCTTTTTTTTATACTGATGGAGAAGGAGGCTAGATGGGTCAGGGAATCGATTAACCGGACCACCCAAAGTGAGGACATCCCGGTCAATCAGTGGCCTCAGCGCTGGATCAGGATGTGATAAATTCTGGTCCTGGCAGAGTTCACGAGGGATTTAAGTGGCACGTAACATCAAGTTTATTTTATAAAGGTTTTTGTGCCCTTCACCAAACGTTTGCCATTTAATAGTTCCAAATTGTGCATTACCTGGTCCTGTCGGAGGCGGCGCTGCTGCTGCTGGTCGTACTGGATTCAGAGTCTGAGCTGCTGCGGGGAAGATTACAGTCAGTGCGGTAGATTAAAAAACTTTTCTTCACCTGTTGGTTGCTGAAGCCATTTGTGGGTAAATCTTAAAAGTAAAAAAAAATAAAATAAAATAAAAAGAAAAGAAAGATGCATTGAAAGCAACAAACTGAACTTATATATTATATATTCCCCATAGATAACCTCTTCCCTTTAGCACCTTTGTAGTAAGTGGTAACCCCCTCATGTAGTTTTCTCATGTGTCCTATTTCGGCATTATTATATTTATAGGTCATATAAACAAAAGGGAAAATAGACCCCCATTCTGCAGGAGATGCATCCCTCCGACTACTCACCTAGAGATGCGTCGTCTGCCGACTTGTCACTGTCGCTCTCACTGTCGGAGCTAGATGTAGGACGGGGACTCCGGACCCTTTTCCGCTGCCTCTGGGAACCCCCCATAATTGAGAGCTGAGGGGGTCCGATTGGACTGCTGATTTTCCCTGACGCCAGTTGGTTATCCCTGTTCTTGGGAGGCCTCCCTGGTCTTTTTGGAGGTCCCGCAGTTTTGGGATTCTTCTTTGAGAAAAGAACAGAGGTCCTTCTACCAACTTCATGTGCAGGAGTGGAAGAAGTGTTTGGGCCAAGTCCTGAGAGAAGGATAAAAAGAGACAGGTAGAGATAGCGAAGGATGAGAGAGAGAGAAAGAAGAGAGAGACACGTTCAAAAGGTGGAGAAGAACAGAAAAGGACAAGACAAATAGGAGAAGGAAGGAAAAGTGTTTATTTTCTCTGGACAACACAATAAGTACAGCCTAATAAAGGAAAAATAAAATAAAAATCTGGAGAATCGTTCACCGATGAAGCACTGAGAGACAGACCTCTTCCTGCACACTAAACACAAAAACGCCAAAACCGGGAGTTTTACATAAACACGCTTTATTAGAAAAAAAATGAAAAAAAAAAGTTCCAAAAAGTACAGTGCTCAATACAAAGATAAAAAAACTGCGCAAAAACAGCGGTACAAAGACGATGAAAAAACAACGAGCAGACATGACATGTTCATTATGTATGGAGACAGTCCTGGGGAACGCTCATTCTAACCATATATATATATATATATACACACATACACATATATATATATATATATATATATATATATACACACACATACATATATATATATATATATATATATACACACATACATATATATATATATATATATATATATATATATATATATATATACACAATGCCACATCAGAGCCCAACTCTGGGACCCACAGTCCAGGAATAAAGGGGATGCCACACTGTGTGCCCTTTGAAGCTTTCAGTATATGACAGAGCCCAGGTGTCAGGGAACTGCAGAGGATCCCAACAAATGAATGCAGCACCGTGTGCAGTGGGTTCCATGGAGGAAGAAACAGTCAAGGGGACGCAGCGCTAAACTGGAGCGGCTGCCCCTTCATTCTCAGGATGAGTCGGGCTCCCAGGTGTCGGACCCCATACCAATAAAGTGATGGCCTCTCCCAACAGCATGCAATCACTTTATCAGATGGGACCCCAGCTCTCAGCACAACAGGGCCGCAACTACAGTACCCAACACAGAGACAAGTACAATTAAGTGCCGACATGTAGTCCCTGCTGTAAACCAAAGGGATCTTCCCATTTCAAAGAAAAAATGAAATAAAAAATTATGCAACTTTTTAATAGGCTAGATTTTTATTCCTCGCCATCTCTGCTTGCTGCCAGTAAGTGGAAACATTTGTTGCTTTTTTTTACTGGCATACAAAGGATGGAAAACAGGCCTGAACTAACTCACAATTTGCTACCATTTACCTGGGCTACTCGTGGATTGTAAATGAAAAAAAAAATATTTCTATTCACTGACTGCAAGCATAAGAAAGTTGCAGAACTTTTCATCAGAGAAAGGCAAAATGTAAAATTCATATACAACTGGAAGACATAATTTCACCCAAGACTGAGCAAACTTTTTTTTTACCCTTCAGAGCTGTGTGCATAACCTATAAATCATTGCAGCGGCTGCACCATAGGAAAGATATCTGTTTTGCCCAATCTTGGGAGGTTTAACGCCCCACGGTGATTCTTGGGGCAGTAGGGATTACTAGTCGTGGGTGAACGGTTTTACATCAGTAGTATTATCAGATGTGACCACTACAAATTTTAATACAAGAAAAATATAGTACACTCCTCATCTCCAGTAGAATAAAGGTGCCAATGGGATTGCTCACAAGTTGCAACTAATTGCACCATAAAAAAAATAATAAATGGGATTAATTCTATACATTCAATGAGCATCATGTAAGGTGCCCAGAGTTCAGTGTATATATCCTTCACAGTAATTTACCATGGAGATTTAGGTCTTCCTCTCCCACAACAGGAAAACTCCCCAGTCACAGGAGCATAAAAGTTTGCAGCTTAAAAAGAAACAGTCCAGGTAAAACTGGAACCTACATTGCAGATCCTGAAGGTCCGAGCGTGACAACCAGACACAGGAGTCATGGTCTGCCTGACAACAGGAAGTGTCAGTAGTGGATAACCCCCCAATAAAAGTTGTTTTCTGCATTGTGCTGGCTGCAAGCATTGACAACCGATGCAACATCAGGGGGACACAGTGACGTTACGAAGAGATATCGAACCCTGGTAAATAGTGGTGAAGCCCTCAAAAAGGCCTGACTAGTGTGAGAAGGTCACAGATCCGCTACAAGGAGCAGCATTTTACATTGTATGATCTACCCTATGGAACATATATAGCAGCATAAAAAGAAGAAGGCATAACTATGTCGGCTAGCCTAAAAAAAAAAAAATCTGTAAAAACATAAAATAAAGTGCCGCAGCATAACACCACACACACACGATTGTAAACAGATGTGGAAACCATACAGAGCTGCAGAAGAGGCCCCTGCTGCAATCAGAAAGCAGTGAACTAACACAGGTTAGTACCTTTCCCCGTCTCCTGACTGCTGCTCTCTTCTGCAGCACTGTCCGTCTGTCCATCCTTCTCGGAAGGGCCACGTAATGGCAAGTTGCCTCTCCCGGATGAGCTGTGGCGCTCCGTGGTTCCATCCCTTCTGGACTCTTGCTGGTAGGCCATCTTGCGGCGGATGGATGTGATCTCTTTTCGGATTGTCTTGGCCCGACGCGCTCTTCCGATGCTCTGCTTGCCAGTATTGACCTCGTCCAGACGGGCCAGCTGGATCTTAAGCTGCTCTTCCAGAGAGAGAGGTTTGCGGTTGTCTGAGGGAGGCGTTTTTTCAATATCTAGTGAAGATATAACATAAACCAAATTAGTCATGAACCAACGCTATTTAAGTCCCCCTAAAAGAAAAAAAAAAAACAAAACTTGCATTGACCCACACCAATATGGGTAGAGCATGCTCACCAAAGCTATGCTCCTCATTTTTTTTTTTTCAGAAATCCTGATACTATCTAATTTCAGCGGCACAACTCACCGGCCTCCTTGCTGTGACGTGCCAGTTCATTTCCCATGCCAACCTGGGGCAAGTGCATTCCAGTCTCAAAGTCGATGCCGATCTTTTCTGCCTGGCGTCGAGCCTGTCGGATGACCGCCGCTCCCTGCTCCCGCAGCCGAACGGCGGACCGGTAGAAGCTGGTGTCTTTAGCGTTATACTTGATGCTGTTGTTGACGATGAGGTTGAAGTCATCCTCGAACTGATCAAAGTTCTGGTAGCGGAGCGCTTCAAGGTTGGCTTTCATCGTCTGAAAATCCATGGGCTTCTTGATATGTTCAAGGTAGTCCGGGACCTTTGAAGAAAGTAGAAAAAAAAAGCCAAAGGCTAAAAGTAAAGAAACTGCCACGAGCACGATAACACTACGTAACTTACTGCCAATTCCTGCATTACCAGGATGAATGACATAAATTGGATTACACCATCAGTTTGATATAAATACTCTGCTCGATGGTGCTACGGCAGAGTATATACAGTGGGGAAAAAAAGTATTTAGTCAGTCAGCAATAGTGCAAGTTCCACCACTTAAAAAGATGAGAGGCGTCTGTAATTTACATCATAGGTAGACCTCAACTATGGGAGACAAACTGAGAAAAAAAAATCCAGAAAATCACATTGTCTGTTTTTTTTTCATTTTATTTGCATATTATGGTGGAAAATAAGTATTTGGTCAGAAACAAGCAATCAAGATTTCTGGCTCTCACAGACCTGTAACTTCTTCTTTAAGAGTCTCCTCTTTCCTCCACTCATTACCTGTAGTAATGGCACCTGTTTAAACTTGTTATCAGTATAAAAAGACACCTGTGCACACCCTCAAACAGTCTGACTCCAAACTCCACTATGGTGAAGACCAAAGAGCTGTCAAAGGACACCAGAAACAAAATTGTAGCCCTGCACCAGGCTGGGAAGACTGAATCTGCAATAGCCAACCAGCTTGGAGTGAAGAAATCAACTGTGGGAGCAATAATTAGAAAATGGAAGACATACAAGACCACTGATAATCTCCCTCGATCTGGTGCTCCACGCAAAATCCCACCCCGTGGGGTCAGAATGATCACAAGAACGGTGAGCAAAAATCCCAGAACCATGCGGGGGGACCTAGTGAATGAACTGCAGAGAGCTGGGACCAATGTAACAAGGCCTACCATAAGTAACACACTACGCCACCATGGACTCAGATCCTGCAGTGCCAGACGTGTCCCACTGCTTAAGCCTGTACATGTCTGGGCCCGTCTGAAGTTTGCTAGAGAGCATTTGGATGATCCAGAGGAGTTTTGGGAGAATGTCCTATGGTCTGATGAAACCAAACTGGAACTGTTTGGTAGAAACACAACTTGTCGTGTTTGGAGGAAAAAGAATACTGAGTTGCATCCATCAAACACCATACCTACTGTAAAGCATGGTGGTGGAAACATCATGCTTTGGGGCTGTTTCTCTGCAAAGGGGCCAGGACGACTGATCCGGGTACATGAAGGAATGAATGGGGCCATGTATCGTGAGATTTTGAGTGCAAACCTCCTTCCATCAGCAAGGGCATTGAAGATGAAACGTGGCTGGGTCTTTCAACATGACAATGATCCAAAGCACACCGCCAGGGCAACGAAGGAGTGGCTTCGTAAGAAGCATTTCAAGGTCCTGGAGTGGCCTAGCCAGTCTCCAGATCTCAACCCTATAGAAAACCTTTGGAGGGAGTTGAAAGTCCGTGTTGCCAAGCGAAAAGCCAAAAACATCACTGCTCTAGAGGAGATCTGCATGGAGGAATGGGCCAACATACCAACAACAGTGTGTGGCAACCTTGTGAAGACTTATAGAAAACGTTTGACCTCTGTCATTGCCAACAAAGGATATATCACAAAGTATTGAGATGAAATTTTGTTTCTGACCAAATACTTATTTTCCACCATAATATGCAAATAAAATGAAAAAAAAAAAACAGACAATGTGATTTTCTGGATTTTTTTTTCTCAGTTTGTCTCCCATAGTTGAGGTCTACCTATGATGTAAATTACAGACGCCTCTCATCTTTTTAAGTGGTGGAACTTGCACTATTGCTGACTGACTAAATACTTTTTCCCCACTGTACATCTAAGCACGATGCGATAATAAGGCAGTGCAAACCCAGCACCAGATATCAGACCTGTAGGACCACCGCAAATAAGGAAGGCAGCGCCCCTCTATTGAAGGAAACGGGGAGACGACCTTTGATTTGTAAATGATTGCTTGTGGGATTCACCCCCTATATGTCGACTATAAATATAAAGACTCCACCTGAATTAACGAGCACTGCAATATTTTTTCCTCTTAGGTCCCGCTCCACTGCAAATGTCCACTCAGCCAATCATCAGCTGCAGTGGTGTTCCGCCTCAAGCCAGCAATTGACCAAGGGACGTGACTAACAGTGACCAGGTTTCCTGACATTTTTGTGCCTTTGTTTCCCCCCTCCACATACATTAATAATTTAGACAGCTGTAACACATGCAGGGATTGTGTGTTTGTTTGCAATCCCTGCATGTGTTGCGACTGATGAACAGCCATGGGGAAATGAACATATTTTTCGAGCACGCTGAAGACACTCTGATAGCACCCGAGCATGCTCAGATAACACCTTTTCCCAGCACGTTCACTCGTCACTACCACAACAAAGGAAAATGTTGCAGGTCAATTCCAGAACGGTGCAAACATTTTTGATGAAACCCAAAAGAGTAAAAATTATTTTTATCCCCAAATAAATGCATTTAATCAAAAAGTATCCCCAAAAGGTGGACAACCTCTTCTGTAGAACTAAACACATGCATTATCTCTGCACATACATAGAGGAGTCTTTAATATTTCTAAATATAATCCCTCGCACCCGGTACAGTCGGATGTGTACAGACACAATGGTCATGAGAAGCACACAATACATGGTGGGAGATTGGCTTCTTACTTCGTACAGTTCTGTTACCTCAGACAGAGGGACCGGCTTGGTAAATCTATTGCTGGCATCTTTCTCCTGTAATACCTCTAGCGTCTTTCTCAGAAGAATAAGAAACGGCGTTAGTTGGACCTCGAGAGCCAACTGCTGGATCTTAATCTGTAATGGACACAAGGAAAAAAAAATTAAAAAGGCGAGGACAAGGCGAGACGGATCTTGCGATCGAAAAGTCGGATCGTTACCGTTTCTCTCTTCATCTTCTCTCGCTTTCGTATTAATTCCACCAGAAGTCGCGCCCGTTCAAGATCGTGCCGGAGCCGCTGCCAAGATTTTAGTTGTTCTTTCAGCATCCAGTTTTTATCCGTGGAGTCTTTCTGTTGAGAGATAAAAGGGGTTAAAAAAAAAAAGAAAAGAAAACTGCAAGCATGTCTATATTCCTAAACAGAGATAGCGCAAGGAGCAATTTCCTAACAAACACCCCAGGAAAGACAAAAGTTTGCATCCCATTGTTATTGCTTGCAAGAAAGTTTTTTGTTTTTTTTTTGGGGGGGGGGGGGGGGGTTTAATGGAGAAAAAAAAAATTAAAAATTGCAAATGTGGGTAAAGCCTTGATGTGGCCAAGTGTCTTTTTCTTGGTTGTTGATAAGAGCTATAAAATGGGTGTTCCACCTCAGACTACCCACTTTCTTACATGTTATATTTCCTAAAAGTAAAATAAAACCACCACATCCTGTACCGCGTCTTTCCAGAGATCTCAGTGCTGGGTCTCCTGAAGCTCACATGTGTGATGTAGCTATACTGCGTGAACGCTGCAGTCAATCATGGTTCGCTAATGGTCTGAGGCACTCACACCATGCCTGGACGACCAAGGTTTTTCCGGAAGAATTGAGAGGGATCAGCCCAACGGCGGCTGCTTAAAAGGGTCACACAAGCCTCGGAAGACCCTGCGCTGGTGAAGGAGACCAGTATTTTTTTTTTTTACATATTTATTTATATGTACATTAGTAATGGACAACCCCTTTAAGGTTAACTAGCCACCTATATTCTATATATGATTTCCTATATCCACACACAGAGATCCATCGCAGTCTCTGGAGCTCTCATGGTTTGGGCCAAAGTTTGAAGTCACCCCCTAAAGATTGGGGATAACTCAGGATCACTGGAGGGGGAGTGCATCTACTTCAAACCCCAGAGACCCCGAGAAATAGCGCTGCAGAGTATGGGTCTCCTCTCCATTCTTTCTCCGTGGGCGAGAGCACAGCCACTTTATAATCACCTTCAATGCCTGGTCCCCCTTCTCGTCGTTGGCTTTAGGCACTGTTCCCGGGTGAGCAGAGAGGTCGTCAGACTTTGGTATTTTCCACTTCATCTCCTATTGGGAGAGTAAACGCTTTTATTATCTGCTCTTGGCTGGTCGGTCCATCAAAACACCTCCCGTTCTGCTCTACCTATGGGTGGGATGTACAATCCTGGTAATATGCAGACACAATAATGGATGCAAATTGCCTTTATCTGCCCCGACAACCATAATGCACTTTCATGTTCTCATTTCTAGAATCTATCCCCATCCTAATGTTTATGGCATAACTGGCTCCTTCCAGAAATCTTAGACTTCAATGGATAGAGCAGAATGGTCACATGTAAGCAGATATGCCCCAGAAGCATGGTCAGAGAAGAGGTGAGCACAATGCCAGAACCACTGGATGGAGAGAGCTGTGCATTTTGAGCCACCTCTCCGCTGAAATTTATTTCCATATCTGGTTGATATGCCATAAGTGTACAAGATGGGAACACCCCTTTAAAATCTATGAGGACATTGGCTGCCATAGCCCTGGTTCCTCCAGAGAGGCGGCCATTAGAGTCTATTATATGTATAGGCCATAATACTTGGGATGGGTCTTTCCCCTTAAAATACAAATCCCCAGTAAATAAACATTTCTTTTAGTAGTCATCTATTTGACTGCCCTCAGGGTTGTCACTCAGTTTTCCCAGGTGCGGAGCCGCGTTACCAGTAGTTCGCCTCATGACTAAAGAGGCCCTTGACTGGCTACGAGAGTCATCATCGGATCGCCGCAGAAAACAAAATGCCAGCGTATATTTTTTTCTGCTATTTATTTTTCGGAAGTTCAATAACTACTTTAACTTTTTCAGAAAACTAGGAAATCCAAGTGACACTCAGCTTTCCTGGGAACAGATATAACCAGCGAACAGCTAGATCTAATACATAACAATACAACAGAAGAGGACGACTCCATGACTTATATTTACTGGTGATTTTATTGGCAAGTTAAAATAAATAAATATAAAAATTAAATTAAAATTGCCCCTGCAGGTGCTACAATATGAGCAGGAAAATAAAATGGAGAATTTGCAACTTTAAACTTGAAAATGACATAAAAAAACCCCACACAAAACAGACTTTGGTCACTGCAAACCGAGGCAGCGGCTGCCTAATAGACATTGCTCTACAAGGACAACGGGGCGTTAAGACACAATTACAATCAGTCGTTCTACACGTCCCTTGCAGAGTCCCGCTTTTCTGATTCCGGTCAACTGCTGCAAAATGCAATAAAAACCCCATACTGCTTTCTGACCTGTTCACAGTTCCTTTGTGACTGTAAGTGCGTCTGTAAGCGGCGTAACAAGGGCACACCGTTGCGGGATTGTCGCTTTAAAGTCCAGTAGCTGTGCAGCCTCTGCATGAACTGGCTCTTCCTCTGGATGGTCAGGCAATTCGTGATCTTACTGAGTCTGTAGGGGAAAAACATGGAGAGATGTTAGAGATCGCGCAGGAACCAAAGTATCCATCAGTAGGCGGGTGCTTTAGATCCAGCCTACAACGTGAAGGACTACAAGAACCAGACACAGACACCACCTACGGTACAATCTCAGAGCTGTTCTACACATGTGGTCTCTATTGGACGCAGAAAACAGATGCCCCTTGGTTCTTATGAACCGATTCTGTGTGACCAGATGCCATGGTGGCTGCATGTACCCTGTTCACACCACAGCTCTGTAAACTTTTTAGCCATTCTCGAGCAATGAGTTCTGCTCCTATTGAAGCAAATTAGAGCAGAGCTACAATACCCAAGAAATGGCCACTATACAGTGTACGGAGCCCTGCCAGACGATCTGTGGTGGTGCCGGACCCCCACGTCCGATGTATAGTGTACGGAGCCCTGCCAGACGATCTGTGGTGGTGCCGGACCCCCACGTCCGATGTATAGTGTACGGAGCCCTGCCAGACGATCTGTGGTGGTGCCGGACCCACACATCTGATGTATAGTGTACGGAGCCCTGCCAGATGATCTGTGGTGGAGTAGGACCCACACGTCTGATGTATAGTGTACGGAGCCCTGCCAGACGATCTATGCAGGTGCCGGACTCCCACGTCTGATGTATAGTGTACGGAGCCCTGTCAGACGATCTGTGGTGGTGCCGGACCCACACATCTGATGTATAGTGTACGGAGCCCTGCCAGACGATCTGTGGTGGTGCCGGACCCACACATCTGATGTATAGTGTACGGAGCCCTGCCAGACGATCTGTGGTGTGCCGGACCCCCCCCACATCTGATGTACAGTGTACGGAGCCCTGCCAGACGATCTATGGTGGTGCCGAACCCCCACCGTCCGATATATAGTGCATGGAGTCATGCCAACTGATCTATGGTGGTGCCGGGCCCCCATGGTCCGACACTGATAGACTCAGAATAGCTCTTTAATTAGTCCAGGGCAGGCAGTCTCCCAATCCATCCACTCAGGCCCTCCATTAACTCGTCGGGAACATTGTATTTCACTGTAGAGAGACTGTACTTTATCAGATATTAAACTATTAGGCTAGGTGCACACGCTGCGGATTGGTCTGTGGATTTTTATCTGCGGAACCGCAGGTAAAATGACCTGCGGTTTTGCCCTGCGGTTTATCACCTCTACAATAGAGGAGATGGTAAACCGCAGCAGAATCCGCAGAAAAGAAGTCACATGACATTTCTTTCTGCAGACTCAAAACCGCAGCTTTTCCGCAGTTAAAAATCCGCAGCATGTGCACAGCAGATTGTAAATCACATAGACTTACATGCTACTGTACACTGTCTGCAGAACTGCTGCAGGCCAAAACCACAGCGGATACGCAGCAAAAACCGCAGCGTGTACACATAGCCTTAAAAGTTATATTTTATTATATCTTTTCTTTTGGAGTGTTCTTATGATATCATCTAGCAGTTTGACCATTATGGTCTTGGTCACACCCATCAGGGACGAATAGGGCCAGAAGGGTCAGCAGACATTTAACGGAGGCGTCTGACGGGCCATTTGTGCTGTTGTAGGGTGCCAACCCCCGTGGCAAGGCAGGTATATGACAGTGATGGAATAGGGCGAGGCAGTGCCCCCCAGGTGTGTATAGTTATTGCTGCTGTTCCTTTCAGCTTTTTATGGTGATGGTTCTAAGTATGTATTGTTCACATATGTGTTTTCATATCAACTGACTATTAAAAGTTATCTTTTATTATATCTGATAAGGTACCGTGTCTCTTCGGTGAAATAAGTGTCTAAAAATACTTGTACTACTGGACCACTAAAAACTGATTTTTTTTTTTGCAGGGAGATGCACATGTAAAGGGATGACGCTGCTCAATCTAAAAGAATATATATATTTTTTGATCATAAACAAAAAAAAAATATTAATGAACGCTTTATAAATAAATGATGCCACAACAGGTGGCGGAGAAGAGGACCCGCTGCAGAGCGAGAAATGTCACCACACAATCCATGAATAATTAAAAACAGGTTTCCGGAAATATAGAGGAAAAAACGCCTGACAGTAAATAGTTAAATGACATTTTCAGTAGTAATGGTCATCATGACAAATCACTACGGCGAGCCTTTACTGTAGTAAAGCTCCATTTCTGGCATTAGGTTGCTACGGAAACAGACCGGGTTTTTAGAGTAAATTAAACAGGAGGTATAAAAAAAAAAAAAAGAGAAGAAAGAAAAAGAGAAAAAAAGAAAGAGAAAGAAAAATCTATGTTTTAATTTACACATTACATTGGATGAATAAGGAAAACTAATCTTGAAATCCATAATTAAAGGTGTTTCCCTCATCATAGTTGGTGTGACCCTGCACAGCGGGTGTCTTGGAACGCTGCTGTGCAGGAGAAAAGCCAAAGGGACGTGGATTATAGAAATGACGCCTGACT
This sequence comes from Dendrobates tinctorius, assembly GCF_039654945.1. NCBI lineage: Eukaryota > Metazoa > Chordata > Amphibia > Anura > Dendrobatidae > Dendrobates > Dendrobates tinctorius. The sequence goes on from NW_027361695.1 coordinate 1,962,449, forward strand.
GGCAAAAGCCAAGTTTAGCTTGTAATAACGCATTTACCTGTGTGGGGGAATGCAGGGAACGGAAACAACTGGGGCTGCAGCTCTTTTTTCAGCAAGGATTTTTCGGGCTCTTTTCATTTTAATCCTTGATTTGGCTTTTGCCTTTTTCACTTTTTCCGAACTCCAAACTTTCCCCTCTTCTTCTTCCTCGTCATCTTCCTCCTCCCCTTCACTATGGGAGAGAGCAGGAAGTTTACAGACAGAGCCGGGGGGTGTGTGGATATCGCAGTAGGCCGTTTTGCGTACGCTGAAGGATGTGCCGTTGGCTCCTGTTTCCCGCACAGGTTCCATCTTCATATAGAGTCCAGCCTGCTGAGCGCAAGTAACATGAAAGGCCGTGTAACAGTTCGCCTTGTGACACTGTATACAGGCTCCCGAGCCACGCTGTTTGCAGATATAGCACGTCAGCTTCCAGCGGGCCGGTGGGATATGTTCAATGCTGTCTATTGGTTCAAGGAAGACAGTGTTCGCAAAACAAACCTCAGGGATCCAGAGGGCGCAAACCACGTGGGCCCAGCGGCTGTCATCTGTCTGCTTAAATGCACCTCCCATGTTCGGGCACAGCGCACAATCTACAGCTCTGGATGGCGACTGGAGACACCTCCTGCAAAGCCACTGTCCCTCCGGGATGTAAGGCACCCCATAGCACTCCTGGTGCACAGCCAAGTTACACATGTCACAAAATAATATCACATTGCTGTTCTGACATTCCCCATCATTGCAGATACAGCACACGGCATCCTCGTCTATTAACGCGTTTGGGTCCCCTTTGTTATGGCTCTCAAAATAAGACTCCTTTTCCAGTCGGTCCATTAGGTACTCAAAGATATCCTGTGGGATGAAGTTGACTCCTTCGGCCTTTCGCCGTTCGTTCATGATGTCGAGCCAGATGTAATCTTCTTCGTCCATGTCGTATTCCACTTCCTCATCCATCTCCTCTGCAGACTTCTCGATGTACCTTAAAAAGGACATAACAAAATAGCTAAAAATCAAAACATCAGTTCTCCAACCAGGAAAAAACTACAGCATAATATAAATGCACTAAAAGACTTAAGAATATAGTTATTGCATTTTAAAATACATTTTAATATTACTAGGATGCAAAGAGGATCTTAAAACATTTATAGGAGACAATGAACCTGCAAGTGGAAAATCTGTAGAAGAAAGTTGGGAAATAATGCAAAAAAATGACAGCCAAGCAAAACTAGCGCAGTTATGGAAATGGTTGCATCAATTCCTGCAACTTCCATAGACTAGATTAAGAAACTACCAAACACATGAAGCTACCAGTCCATTGAACCTCTCCCAGATGTACCAGTCACCTCACATTGTGGATCGAGGGTTGGAAAAATTTTGTGGAAATGCCACAGATGTCATTGGTGGGAAAACCCTCTTTAAAGGGTAGTAGCCATCAATGACTGTTATTGTCTATCTAAAGGAGTGGTGATAACTTGTGGATCAGTGAGGGGCCCCCCCAACTCCTACCGATCCCAAGAACAGGGCTCAGATGCCCCCTTAGAACGAGGCGGTAGTCTTGCATGATCGATACTGTTCCATTCATCCTCTATGGACCTGCTGAACATTGTCGAGTACAGCGCAGGCCCATAGACAAGAAATGGAGCTGTGGCGAGAATGTATGGTAATATCTTAGTGAAATAACACTTAGAAGCTCATGAAGAAACCAAGACATCAACTTAAAAGTCCTGGGAATAATGAAAGTTTTGCAACAGCTTACCTGTAATAAGAGGAAGGACGAGCAGGAGCATCTGGCGTGTCCTGGTCCAGTTCCCGGTAGATTACCTCAGGAAGTTTTGGGGTGGTACCTGTGGACGAGCTATGGTGATGATTGAAGTCCTTTCTTTTATCCTTATTCTTATGCTTTCCAGATTTCGGAGTTGCTGTTGGAGTCTCGTTGTTTTCTTTATTGCTCCCATTCTCTGGCACCTCCTCTGGAACATCATCGTCTTCAGAAACTACATCCAGATTGTCCATGATACTTATCCGATGCACCCGTCCATGGAGTTCCACTTCAACCAGCCGCTGGGCCTGCGCGTAGGTCATCACCTCTCGGTTGGGTGACTGGGACAGTTCGGAGTGAGTAGGCGACTGCTTGTTGGCAGAACGAGGCTGCCGACCCTTCTTTTTGGATCTTCTGATGGGGGTCTGCTGTTGGAGTGGTGGGTTGTCATGGTCGTAATGGTAGAGGTGGTACTCAATCCCACTGTAGCTTTTATAGATCCTTCTGCAGGTTTCCACTGGACATTCATAAGGAGGCTTAGTGGCCCTCAAGTTATGGCAAAATGTCTTAACATCAAAGTCCACACCCATTATGTTAAATCTGCAATGAAAAATAGAACAAGATAAATACATAAAAGTCTGAAAGGCGAGGGTCCCAGAAGTCACCCGGTGAGACAGCTACAGAAACAAGCAAGAAAATGCCCTCTGTCATCTGTGCAACGTCCATAGAAGTTACTTAGAAGTACAAGCACACACACACATAACTCTAACCTTTGCATTGCTCCCCTGGAGGTGGCAGCTGTCTTAATAAGTAGCTCAGGGGGCCCCAGTTTCCATATAGGTTGGACCCGTATATAGCAGAGTTGACGTTAGCTGAGCAATGTCTCTCACTGGACAACTCCTGCATGAGGGAGCAGACAGCAGTGTAAGGGCTCTTACTTTCTATGTGTGCACACTCATGCTGTAGGACTTCTTCCCATGCAGTGCAAGTGGCAGGTCTTTTGCTTGATCGGTGGGGATCTCAAGACAAGGACACCCGCTGATGTAACCTAGGTACCCTGTCTCTCATCTGGGACATGTATGACATTATAGACAGGATATGCCATAATATCCAAGACATGAGAATCCTGATGCCATCCTGACAAGAGAGCCCAGTTACACGTTGGTATGAACGGAGGGACGGTGCACCTCTCCATTCATTTTTTAAAGGAAACTCCAAAATTTGCCAAAACAAGGACACTAGGTAATTTTCCCAAAATAAGGATTAGGGTGCAGTCAGATGGTCACATTGCTCACGCAAGAATCGCATCGCAATCCTCGTACTGGCCATCGGCTCTCCTGACCTGAGAGTGTCAGCATGCACTTTTATGGAGCTGTCACCCTCAGGTCAGGATAGCAGACAGTCCGAGGATGACTGCGATGCGATCTTTGCGTGAGTAATACGGCCGTCTGACTGCACCCTTAGAGACAGCAACATGTGCAGGGACCGCTCTATTCCACAGACAGATGAGGGTTCTAGTGATGGAGTTCACTCCTGTCAGACAATTATCACCCATTCAAAAGAATGAGGGGAAACAAAAAAAAAATGCAAAAAAGCAGATATTTTACAGAGTTTTTCTGACCAACTCTCAAAAGCACTGTGCACGGTGTGCTGTCCGCCAGCAGTGGTCGGTTTCCAAGGCAACGAACTGTAAACAAAAGTGTTACTATCTACAGAAGCGCTAAAAATGTGAATAATTGGTAAACTGCTTGCATCAAATATCCATTTATGAGAATAACCCTTTAATGCCGGAACCCATGGTGGTCTGTCAGTGCAGAGGGTCATCCTTCAACCATGGGGTCCCTCTGCATGGTTGTAGGTGTTACCCCCCAACAAATAATTACCTAAATACCTCCCCTCACAGGACAATATATCTGCAATAGCAATCAAAATGTACAGTTCACTGCAACGCATCCTTCAAAAAAAGCTGTGCTTTACTCACCCACCCCAGGGCCATCGCTAGTCCCCATCTCTCACCTTGCTGCAGTGAATCACTGAGTTTAGCCCTTGTAGATGGCACAAGCCACAGAGCTCAGTAACTGGCGACAGCGATGACGTGACGCCAAGTAATGGAGACCGGGAGTTGCAACAGAACCTGGGAAGGGTGAGGAAAGCATTTTTGATTTGGGGGAGGTGAAAGAGGATGCCTCCTTTCTCTTTCAGTCCTGCGGTAATGACAGCACATCCACTGATCACGTGACCGCTGCAGCCAATCACAGACCCCACCCCCATTGAGGGAGGTCACCTGGTCATGTGACGGCTGCATCCAATCACAGACCTCTGGAGAGGGAGGTCACCCGTTCACGTGACTGCTGCATCCAATCACAGACCCCAGGAGAGGGAAGTCACCCGTTCACATGACCGCTGCATCCAATCACAGACCTCTGGAGAGGGAGGTCACCCGCTCACGTGACCGCTGCATCCAATCACAGACCTCTGGAGAGGGAGGTCACCCGCTCACGTGACCGCTGCATCCAATCACAGACCTCTGGAGAGGGAGGTCACCCGCTCACGTGACCGCTGCATCCAATCACAGACCTCTGGAGAGGGAGGTCACCCGCTCACGTGACCGCTGCATCCAATCACAGACCTCTGGAGAGGGAGGTCACCCGCTCACGTGACCGCTGCATCCAATCACAGACCTCTGGAGAGGGAGGTCACCCGCTCACGTGACCGCTGCATCCAATCACAGACCCCAGGAGAGGGAAGTCACCTGTTCACATGACCGCTGCATCCAATCACAGTCCCTTGGAGAGAGGTCACGTCAATATCTAGACGTCACCAGTAAGGTCAGCGATTGGCTGCAGCGGTCACACGACTGATGGATGCGATGTGATTTGATTTCATAACATGTTAGTACAATCCCTTTAATTAAAGGTAAAATCCCTACACGGCCATGAGGGGAAGCGGTACAGGCACTTACCCAGCTGTGTGTCATCTCCAGTCACTGCAGAAGGCTACACCGGGGCTGCCGGGAGGCTCCGGTGCCAGGAACGGACGACTAGGCCCCGAACCTGGGCTCTCGGTTGCGAGGTGTGGCTGCTCCCGCGGATGGGCTCCTCAGGCACCACCAGGTCTATTCGGTGCCGCCTACACGATGTCCGGGGCAGTCAGGAGCCGGTACCGAGCCCGGGAGGCTGCTTCCGAGCCGCGGGAAACAATGGAGTCTCCTCAGGGAGCAGCGGCCCTGCCCGTGTAAACTCAGCCCCCTCAGTGCCTCACAGCGCCACTCGCGGCAGATTCGTCTCTTCCCCTTGTATTATAAATTACCCCCTAAAAAAAAAATCCGTATCTGTCAGAAAATATCGATTCTCCTCCCGGAATTTGTTTTCAAGGGATTTTGTTTATTTTTTCTCCAGAAAGGATATTATTTTATGTGACGAATCTGCTGTTGTCAATGACCACGTGATGCCGCATCCTGGCGTGGAAAGGGGGTGACACAGGGGACGGCGGAGGGACGACGAGAGGACCGAGAGAAAATGGCGGTACAGCCGGGACGAGTCGTTATATCTATTATAGGCGGTTTAGAAAATCCATTCTGGGCCTCGGGGGGATTCAGGGCGACAAATTATATCTGTGACTGGATTTGGGCGATGATGTACAATTCGTGATACCCCTTGAAGCCCCCCGGTATGTAGAAGTTTGCAAACTTTCCTTCCAAAAGTTGTTGTTTTATTGGGGGGGTGAACCAAGTTTCTTTATCGCCTTATTGGGGGACACAGAATACCTTGGGGTGTATGCTGCTGCTGCTAGGAGGCTGACACTATGCAAAACAAGAAAATTAGCTCCTCCCCGGCAGTATACACCCACCGACAGGCACTGGGCACCCCAGTTTGTGCTTAGTGTCTGTAGGAGGCGGACCGGGATCTTCCCAGATCCGCAATCAACCTTTCTTTCCTTTAGGTGTTCTAGTGGAACTTTTTAATCTTTTTTTTGTCTTTTGTTTTGCAGATTCAAGTCGGGAAACAGGGTGGAAGTTCACTCTGCTTTCCCATACCAGGCGGCTGAGCGAGCAGTGTGGCTGATCCCACATCGCAACTCTCAGTACGCTGGCAGGACTGTTTCCATATCACCTCCTGGTGCTATGGGATGTGGACAGGTGGCTGGTCCTTGCCAAAATCCCCCTCCTCACCCCTCTCTCGGGACAGGGCTGAGAGGAAGACGGCGATCGCAGGATTCCCCTCGTCATCAAGAGGTTCATGCCGTCTTCTGCAGGATGCGGGTACAGAGGACAGCGGCCACTACCCTTGTGGGGCCCCTGTGATCACCCTCTTCAGGGACAGCAGGTAAGTGCCTGTATGACCCCTTCAGCCCGCAGCATCTCCTGAGGCACATCGATGGAGGAACAGCAGATCTCACTTTTAAATCTCCCGCCCTCCCCCCTGCCTGACGGGCGCCGCTCTCATCAGCCGCGCGGCTCTCCATAGATACTCAAGTGCTTAGGACAGGGTTTTCTATCCCTGTCCTCACAGCTGGGCAGGTTTTTTTCCACAGCGTCTACGCACAGTACCTCCATTCAGGTTTTTCTCTTCATTTCCGAGACTATTCATCACGGGGCTGCAGTGCCGTTTTTTTGTACTTTCACTTTCGGCCCCGCGTTCAGAGCGCCTCCTCTCTCTGAGCGCGCTGTTCTCGCGCCCTTTTTAGCCCATCACAGGGCTCCTCTTCCCTGCTGCTGGGGCCAGATCCAATTGCGGCTCAGCCGCTAAGCTCCGCCCCCCGCCCACCTCATCGGACATTTCCTGGTTGTTCGGTCCTGGCTTTCTGCGCTGCTTGGGGGACACTTCAGCATTTCTGCTGCTCGCCGGAACTAGGTAGGCTCTGCTCTGTGCAAAAGTATTAGCCCTCCTCCACAGTTATTCCCCAATTTTTGCAGGCCATTCAGTGCAGTCTTTTCCTTATGCCCAACCCTGCAGGGGTACTCTTTTTCAGGCCCACCGCTATTCATTACGCCTGTGCGCGCTGTAAAAAGAAGTGGGCTTCGGGTCAGCCATCTCCTTTCTGCCCGTCCTGCAGTCCTTCGGCTATGTCGGCCTCTCAGGAGCACACAGATTCCCGTGATGAGGGTACGTCCTCTCTCCCAGACTGGGCCGTGGCTATGTCCCAGTCGGTTTCCGATCTGACCAAAGTCTCTCAGTCCCTGGTCCAGGTCCTAGAACGTTTGCCTCAGCTTTCTACAGCCACCGCTGCGCCGACCACCTCTCAAGGTGAGTCGTCCGCTCCTGACCGCGACCTTCAGAGGGACAGGCCGAGTAGGATTTCTAGGAAGCGTCTCCTATCGGGCTCGTCCTCCAGTTCGTTAGGCCCATCTGCTTCACCCAGGTGTCCTTCTCTTTCTGAGGATGACCTTAGGTCAGACGACGATCGACAATCAGGGTCTAGCTCAGAAGCAGACGACATGTCTAAGACTCGAAATATGGTCGATAGTCTTCTTTCAGCTATCTTCCAAACCCTGGAGATTAAGCAGGACAGGCCCATTACTCAGGAATGTTCTATACCATTTAAACGATCTAGGCCGCCACCCAAGACTTTCCCAAACCACCAAGAGTTTGATACGACTCTAGCCAAACATTGGGAGCACCCCGAGCAACGCTTTTCGGGCCGCAGGTATTTGGATGTCCTGTACCCATTTGAGGCTGATTTTCTTTCAAAATGGACCAAAGCCCCTGAGGTGGACCCTCCCGTTTCTCGCATTGCCTCTAAGACAGTTCTGTCCCTTCCAGACGGGGGCATCGCTTAAGGACCCAACAGACAGGCAGCTAGAATCTTTGGCAAAGTCTATTTTTGAGGCCTCCGGCGCTTCCCTCTGCCCTATTTTCACCTCCTCCTGGGTGGCTACAGTCATTTCGACTTGGGCAAAAATTCTTCGCAGGGGCATCTTAGCAGCAGCTCCCAAGGATGAGCTGGCAGACCTAGCAGATCAGATTAATCATGCAGGTAAATACCTCTTAGCCGCCTCCTTAGATGCGGCCGGTTGCGTACCAAGGGCTAACAGCAATATAGTGGCTGTACGCCGAGTTCTTTGGTTAAAATCTTGGAATGCGGATACCACCTCTAAGAAGTCGCTCACCAATCTGCCCTTCCATGGTTCTCGGCTCTTTGGGGCCAAGCTGGATCAAATAATTTCGGATGCCACGGGGGGAAAAAGTACTTCACTCCCCCAGTCTCAACCATGACGTTTTTTTAATAGAAAGGGTTTTCGGCCCTTTAGGCCCTTTCGTCCGTTCTCGTCCACAGAGAGATCGGCCCAGCAAGAGCGTCCGTCCGCTTCCAGGGAGCGTGAGCAGAAGAAACCTTCTTACAAGCCCGCTCCCCGATGGAGATCTAGAGGACAATACTCCAGGTCGTCAGGTGCCCGTTCCGGTAGGTTTGCTTCCAAGTGATGGGGCACCCCCACCTGGAAGTGTTTCCAGGGTGGGAGGCAGACTTTCCTTTTTCGTGGACGCTTGGCTGTCGGTTGTCGACGACGCTTGGGTCAGGGAAATCATCGCATCCAGTTACAAGATCGAATTTTCTTCCCTGCCAGACAGGCGTTTTTTCCTGTCGCGACCTCCAAAACAACGGTCCCACATTCCAAGATTCTTTCAGGCTGTCTCCTCCCTTCTTTCCGCCGGAGTGATTGTTCCCGTTCCCTCAGACGAACGGTTTTCAGGGTTTTACTCAAATCTCTTCGTAGTCCCGAAGAAAGACGGCTCCCTGCAGCCAATCCTGGACCTCAAATTGCTCAATCGCCACGTGAAGATTCTTCACTTCAAAATGGAGTCTCTTCGATCGGTGATAGCCTCAATGGAGCCCGGAGAATTTCTCTGTTCTGTGGACATACGGGATGCCTATCTTCACATCCCTGTTTGCTTGCAGCATCAGAAATATCTCAGGTTTGCGATTCAGGAAAATCATTACCAGTTCACAGCTCTTCCCTTTGGCCTAGCCTCTGCCCCCCGTGTTTTCACGAAAGTGATGGCGATAGTCATGGCCATCCTTCGATCCAGAGGGATTCTCATCATTCCTTATCTGGACGATCTCTTAATCAAGGGCTCGTCCCATCAAGACTGTCTCCTAAGTCTTCAGATAACCCTGGATACTCTCGTCCGTCTCGGATGGTTAGTCAACAAAGAAAAGTCCGTTCTCAGCCCCACTCAGCGTCTGACCTTTTTAGGCATGGAGTTCGACACGAACCTGGCCCGGGTGTTTCTTCCGAGGGAAAAATTTGCGGCTCTGTTCAAAGGGATTCGAGCCCTCAAACGGCCTACGCCCATTCCCCTTCGATTCTGCATGAAATTTCTGGGGAAGATGGTAGCGTCCTTGGAAGCAGTGCCCTTTGCACAGTTTCACCTTCGTCCTCTTCAGCTGTCCCTCCTATCAGTCTGGGACAAGACGACGAGGTCCTTAGACCGGCCCATTCTCCTCCCTCTCAAAGTGAGGCAATCCCTCACTTGGTGGACGATGTCTACATCACTCCTCCAAGGGAGGTCCTTCCTCCCGCTTCGGTGGCAAGTCATCACCACCGATGCCAGCCTCCTGGGTTGGGGAGCGGTTTTTCATCAGAGGACGGCTCAAGGACACTGGAACCCACAGGAAGCTCTTCTTCCTATCAATCTGCTCGAGATCAGAGCGATCTTTCTGGCCCTTCTTCGCTGGCAATCCCTTCTCGTCGGCATGCCGATCCGCATTCAGTCGGACAACGCCACTGCTGTGGCGTACATAAACCATCAGGGCGGCACGCGCAGCCACCAAGTCATGTCAGAAGTGGCCAGGATTCTGCGCTGGGCGGAACGTTACGTCCCAGCAATCTCCGCCGTTCACATTACAGGGGTGGAAAACTGGGCAGCCGACTTTCTGAGTCGTCAAGGCCTAGTGTCAGGCGAATGGTCTCTCCATCCCTCAGTCTTCGATCAGATATGCAAGCGCTGGGGTTCTCCGGACGTCGACCTCATGGCATCTTGGATGAACCACAAAGTTCCGCGCTTCGTAGCCAGGTCCAGGGATCCTGTAGCCGTCGCTTGCGACGCCCTAGTAATCCCGTGGTCCCAGTTCCAACTCCCTTATCTTTTTCCACCTCTTGCCTTGATCCCAAGAGTGGTCAAGAAGATAAAATCGGAAGGCGTTCCGGTAATTCTTGTGGCTCCAGACTGGCCGAGACGGCCTTGGCATGCGGAACTGGTGAACATGCTCGCGGACATTCCCTGGAGACTTCCAGACCGTCCGGATCTTCTCTCGCAAGGCCCCCTTTACCACGAGAATTCTCGGTCTCTGAATTTAACGGCATGGCCGTTGAGGCCGCAATCCTAAGAGAATCAGGTTTGTCCAGCCAAGTGATTCAGACGATGATCAAAGCCAGGAAGCCAGCCTCTTCCCGCATTTACCACAGGTGTTGGAAGGCTTTTTTCCGTTGGTGCGACGATAAAAAAGTTTTTCCAATGGCCTTTTCCATTCCGTCCATACTGGGTTTTCTCCAGTCTGGCTTAGATTCGGGTCTGTCTCTGAGTACCCTGAAGGGCCAGGTTTCTGCCTTGTCTATCCTCTTTCAAAGAGAGCTCGCTTCCTTACCGCAGGTTAAGACGTTCCTCCAAGGAGTCGCTCATGTGGCTCCTCCTCATCATTCACCAATAGAACCGTGGGATCTCAATCTCGTTCTTGGCGCTCTCCAAAAGGCGCCGTTTGAGCCCATCCAGGACATTCCTTTGTCACTTCTGTCATGGAAGGTAACCTTTTTGATCGCCATTACATCCATCAGAAGAGTTTCTGAGTTAGCGGCCTTGTCATGCCGTTCTCCTTATCTGGTGCTCCATCAGGATAAAGTCGTCCTCAGGCCCGTTCCTTCCTTCCTGCCAAAGGTGGATTCCTCCTTTCACATCAACGAGGATATCGTTCTTCCATCGTTTTGTCCGGCTCCTTCTCACCCTCTTGAGAAGTCACTCCACAAGCTGGATGTTGTTAGAGCCTTGCGTGTCTACCTCGCTAGGACCGCTTCACTTCGTCAATCCGATTCATTGCTGGTCATTTCTGAAGGTCGGAGGAAAGGGCTTCCGGCATCCAAATCCACGATCGCTCGCTGGATTCGTTCTACCATTCAGGAAGCATACCGACTTCAGGACAAACGGCCCCCTCCGGGAGTGAGAGCTCACTCCACCCGGGCTGTGGCAGCTTCGTGGGCCGTTCGACACTAGGCTTCGGCTCTGTAACTTTGCAGGGCCGCGACCTGGTCATCTTTGCACACTTTTGCGAGGTTCTACAGGGTTCATACCCAGGCCTCGTCTGATGCAGTTGTTGGTAGGAAGGTTCTGCAGGCGGCGGTGGTGCATCGGCCGACCTAAGCCCTTCCTGTTCTTTCGTTCCTTATTGCTGTTCCCACCCTCGGGACTGCTTTGGAACGTCCCATGGTATTCTGTGTCCCCCAATAAGGCGATAAAGAAAGATGGATTTTTGGTTCTTACCGTAAAATCTCTTTCTTGGAGCCTTCATTGGGGGACACAGCACCCTCCCTGTTTAAAATTGTAACGTGTCGGGTCTTTGAGTCCCCTGTTGGGTTGGTACATATGTTTAGAGTGTTCCGTTGCTTCTTCTACTGCTTTTTCACCAACTGAGGTGCCTAGTGCCTGTCGGTGGGTGTATACTGCCGGGGAGGAGCTAATTTTCTTGTTTTGCATAGTGTCAGCCTCCTAGCAGCAGCAGCATACACCCATGGTATTCTGTGTCCCCCAATGAAGGCTCCAAGAAAGAGATTTTACGGTAAGAACCAAAAATCCATCTTTCCAGACATGCGACTTACTATTTCCCCCCCTACAATGAATGGAGAGGTCTGTAAGTTTTAGGTACACTGCACCTGTGAGAGACAGAATCTAAGAATAAAAAAACAGAAAATCACATTGTAGAAATTTTACATAATTAATTTGCATTTTATTGTGTGAACTAAGGATTTGATCACCGACCAACCAGCAGGAATTCTGCTCTCACAGACCTGTTAGGTTTTCTGTAAGAAGCCTCCTCCTCTGCACTCATTACCTGTATAAAAGACGCCTGTCCACACACTCAATCACGCTCCAACCTCTCCACCATGGCCAAGACCAAAGAGCTGCCTAAGGACACCAGCTACAAAATTGTAGACCTGCACAAGGCTGGGATGGGATACAGGACAATATACAAGCAGCTTGGTGAGAAGGCAACAACTGTGGGCGCAATTATTAGAAAATGGAAGAAACACAAGATGACTGTCAATCTTCCTGAGTCTGGGGCTTCATGTGAGATCTCGCCTCGTGGAGTAAGGATGATTCTGAGAGAAAGGTCAGGAATCAGCCCAGAGCTACATGGGAGGACCTGGCCAATGGCCTGAAGACAGCTGGGTCCACAGTCTCAAACATTACCGCTAGTAACACACTACGCCATCATGGATTTAACATCCTGCAGGGTACACAAGGTCCTCCTGCTCACACCAGCCCATGTCCAGTCCTATTTTGAAGTTCAACATTGACCATCTGGATGATCCAGAAGAGGCATGGGAGAAGGTCATGTGGTCAGATGAGACCAAAGTAGAACTTTTTGATAGCAATTCCTCTCACTGTGTTTGGAGGAAGAAGGAGGATGAGTACAACCCCAAGAACACCGTCCCAACTGTGAAGCATGGTGGGGGAAACATTATACTTTGGGGGTGTTTTTGTGCAAAGAGGAAAGGTCGACTGCACCGTATTGAAGGGAGGATGGATAGGGTCATGTATCGCGAGATTTCAGCCAACAACCTCCTTCCCTCAGTAAAAGGATTGAAGATGGGTTGCGACTGAGTCTTCCAGCATGACAATGACCAGAAACACACAGTCAGGTGTTATGATTGAGTCACCGTAGGAGGCAAAAACAGAAATGCTAGCCAAGTCCAGAAAACCAGAGAAGTTGGCAGCTATCGGATTGCAGACCCCTGAACCTATCAACACAACTAGCAGTAGCCGTGGGGGCTTCCTACGATGCCCTAGACCCCTCGATCACAGCCAGGGAAATAGCTAGGCCTAAAGAAAGAAAGGGGAAAACTAAACTGCCCCAGAGCAGACCCCAAAGCAATAGGCAGCCCCCAACATATAATGACGGTGAAGCAAGATGAAAACACTAACACAGGCAGAAAGATAGACTGAGCAAAGACGGGGCCCAATCTAGCTAGATAGAAAAGGACAGGAAGGCTGCTGTCTGCAATCCGTGAAAAACCCTATGAAAATAAGAGCCAACAGACTGACAGTGAAAAAGGCCCTGAAGACGCTAGGCTTCAAAAAAGCTATGTCAGTACTCAGGAATATTCTGAAGACAGAGCTACAGGCAAAAGGAGATTCAGCTCACCTCAGCAGGGAATGGCAGAATCCAGAAAAGCAAGGAAAACAAAAACAAAACACTAATGCAAACAGGCAAAGCAGAAAAACTTAGCTTAGAGGAGCAGGAATCAGACTGGTGTCCTAGAAGTCCACAGAGAAATCACCCGCAGGGCAGAAGGGCGTCGGCAGCCTTATATCCAGTCCGTGACTCCACTTAGCCAGTCATCCTCATCAGGTTCAGGTGCCTGATAATCAGGCTCATTACCTTCCTTCACCAGAATAGGGAGTTCACCAGACCTCAGTGACGAAGGGGAAAATGAACTCACAACAGTCAGGGCAACTAAGGAGTGGCTCTGTAAGAAATATTTCAAGGTCCTGGAGTGGTCTAGCCAGTCTCCAGTGTTATGAATGAGTCACCGTAGGAGGGAAAAACAGAAATACTAGCTAAGTCCAGAAAACCAGAGAAGTTGGCAGCTATCGGATTGCAGACCCCTGAACCTATCAACAACAACTAGCAGTAGCCGTGGGGGGTTCGTACGGTGCCCTAGACCCCTCGATCACAGCCGGAGAACTAAATAGCCTAAAGACAGAAAGGGAAATCTAAACTGCCCCAGAGCAGACCCCAAAGCAATAGGCAGCCCCCAACATATAATGACGGTGAAGCAAGATGAAAAAACACTCACACAGATAGAAAGATAAGCTGAGCAAATGATGGGGCTCAAGCTAAATAGGACAGGATAGAAAAGCTGCTGTCTGCAATCCGCCAAAACCCTATAAAAAACAAGAGCCAACAGACTGATAGGGAAAAAAAGCCCTGAAGACGCTAGGCTTCAAAAAGACTATATCAGTACTCTGGTATTTTCTGAAGACAGAGCAAAAAGGAATTCAGCTCACCCCAGCAGGGAATGGCAGAAATCCAGAAAAACAATGCAAAACAAAGCCAAAACACAAATGCAAAAAGCAGAGCAGAAAACTTAGCTTTTGAGGAGCAGGAATCAGACTGGTCTCCAAGAATCCCTCAGAGAAATCACCCGCAAGGCAGAAGGGCGTCGGCTGCCTTATATCCAGTCAGCAATCCCAGTCACCCAGTCATCATCATTCTGCTCAGGTACTTGGTAATCAGCCTCACTACCTTCCTTCACCAGAAGAGGGAGTTCATCAGACCTCAATGGTGAAGGGGAAAATGAACTCACAACAGTACCTCCCCTTGAGGAGGGGTCACCGAACCCTCATCCACGCCACCAGGGCAATCAGGGTGAGCCCGATGAAAGGCACGCACCAATCTTTTGGCATGAATATCAGAGGCAGAGACCCAGGAATTATCCTCCTGACCATAACCCTTCCACTTAACCAAATACTGGAGTCTCCGTCTAGCCAGACGGGAATCCAGTATTTTCTCTACCTCATATTCCATGTTACCTTCAACCAATACAGGGTCCGGAGGTGCCACCCCAGGAACAACTGGTTCAACAAACCTCTTCAACAAGAACTTATGAAACACATAATGGATTTTAAATGTGACAGGAAGAGCCAAACGAAAAGAGACCGGATTAATAATCTCCAAAATCTTGTAAGGTCCAATAAATCTAGGCTTAAACTTAGGAGAAGCCACCTTCATAGCGATATTTTTTGATGATAACCACAACATATCACCATCCTTAAACTGGGGACCAATGGTCCTATGTCGGTTGGAAAACCGCTGGGCCTTTTCCTGGGAGAGAGATAACTTATCCACCACTTGGTCCCAGATCTGGTGCATTCTCTCCACCACAGTGTCAACACCTGGGCAGGCAGAAGGCTCCAACTGCCCTGAAGAAAATCGACGATGAAACCCAAAGTTACAAAAAAAAGGTGACACCAAAGTGGCAGAACTAGCTCTATCATTTAAAGCAAATTCGGCCAAGGGCAAAAATGAAACCCAATCATCCTGATCAGCGGAAATAAAACATCTCAAATACGACTCCAAGATCTGGTTTGTTCTCTCCATCTGCCCATTGGTCTGAGGGTGAAAAGCAGAGAAGGACAACTGAATTCCCAGCTTGGAACAGAAAGTCCTCCAAAATCTAGACACAAACTGAACTCCTCTGTCAGATACAATGTTCTCAGGAATCCCGTGCAAGCGAACCACCTGTTGCAAAAACAGGGGCACCAACTCAGAGGAAGATGGCAACTTAGGGAGTGGTACAAGATGAACCATCTTAGAGAACCTATCACAAATCACCCAAATAACAGTCATTCTCTGAGAGACAGGCATATCAGAGATGAAATCCATTGAAATATGGATCCATGGCCTCCTGGGGACTGGCAAAGGCATCAACAACCCACAAGAGCGAGAACAAGATTTAGACCGGGAGCAAGTCCCACAGGACTGCACAAAATTCCTAACATCACGAGACAAGGCGGGCCACCAAAAAGACCGACTCACCAGATCTCTAGTACCAAAAATACCTGGATGACCAGCCAATGCAGAGCAATGAACTTCAGACATCACTCTCTTCTTCCACTGGTCAGGAACATACAACTTTCCACTGGGACAACGCTCAGGTTTGTCCTCCTGGAACTCTTCCAGAGCACGTCTCAAATCGGGCGAGATGGCAGAAAGAACTACCCCTTCGCCTAAGATGGTAGCAGGCTTGGTCACCACAGGAGAATCAGCAAAGAAGCTCCTAGAGAGGGCGTCTGCCTTGACATTCTTAGTGCCAGGAAGAAAAGAGACCACAAAATCAAAACGTGTAAAAAACAAGGCCCACCTAGCCTGTCTAGGGTTCAAGCGTTTGGCCGACTCCAGGTAAATCAAATTCTTGTGGTCAGTGAGGACCACGACTTGATGTTTAGCTCCCTCCAACCAATGTCTCCACTCCTCAAATGCCCATTTCATGGCTAACAGTTCCCGATTTCCCACATCATAGTTACGTTCAGATGGAGAGAACTTTCGGGAAAAGAAAGCACAGGGATTCATTTTAGATGTTATAGGATCCTTTTGGGACAAAACAGCTCCTGCACCAATCTCAGAAGCGTCCACCTCTACCTGGAACGGGAGTGAGACATCAGGTTGCCGCAAAACCGGGGCAGAAGTGAATCTTCGCTTCAGCTCCTGAAAGGAAGAAACAGCCTCCGGAGACCAATTCAACACATTAGCACCCTTCTTAGTCAGATCAGTGAATGGCTTGGCAATACTAGAAAATTTTGCTATAAATTTCCGATAAAAATTAGCAAAAACCCAAAAACTTCTGGAGGGCCTTCAAAGAAGTGGGCTGAACCCAATCATAAATGGCCTGTACCTTGGCCGGGTCCATTTCAATAGTTGACGGAGACAAAATAAATCCCAAAAATGAAATCCTCTGTACCCCAAAAAGGCATTTCGATCCTTTGACATACAGGGAATTCTCCCTCAAGATCCGGAACACAGTCCGAATATGTTCCACATGAGAATCCCAATCCTTGGAGAAGATCAAAATATCATCCAGATAGGTAATCAAAAATTTATCCACAAAGTCTCGGAAAATGTCGTTCATGAAGCACTGGAAGACAGAAGGGGCATTAGTGAGCCCAAACGGCATCACCAGGTACTCAAAATGTCCCTCCGGAGTATTAAACGCCGTCTTCCATTCATCCCCGTGCTTAATGCGGATAAGATTATACGCCCCCCTGAGGTCAAGCTTGGTAAACCAGCAAGCACCTTTAACTCTGGAGAATAGATCCGAAATCAGGGGTAACGGATACTGATATTTAATAGTAATTTTGTTGAGGGCATGATAATCAATACAAGGCTTTAATGAACCATCCTTTTTGGCCACGAAAAAAAAAAACGGCACCTAAGGGTGAAGAGGATGGTCTAACATGAACCTTCTCCAACGCCTCCTTAATATAGGATCGCATAGCCTCGTGCTCGGGTACAGATAAATTGAAGAGCTGACCCTTGGGAAATTTACACCCCGGGCTTAGTTCAATTGCACAGTCATAACTCCTATGAGGAGGCAAAGACGCAGACTCATTCTCACTAAATACATCATAAAAGTCCGCCAAATAGTCAGGAACATCATGCGACTGATGAGAGGTGGAAAAAACCGGAGCCTCACTAAAGGCACACCGACAACCCCAACTCACCACAGACACAGATTTCCAATCCAAAACTGGATTATGAATTTGCAACCAGGGAAACCCCAGAACAATGGTATCATGCAAATTATGCAACACCAAAAATCTGCAATTTTCTTGATGGTCTGGGGCGGCCCGCATTACCACCTGGGTCCAAAACTGAGGTTTATTTTTCGCCAAAGGAGTAGCATCAATCCCCCTCAAAGGGATAGGCGTCCGCAGAGGTGTCATCGGAAATCCACAACGTTTAGCAAAATCCAAGTCCATTAGGTTCAGGGCTGCTCCCGAATCCACAAAAGCCTTGGCGGAAAATGTGGACAGGGAGCAGATCAGAGTAATTGCCAGAAGAAACTTAGGTTGAATACCACCCACAGAAAACGTGTGTGCAAAACGTTTCTCTCGTTTAGGACAGACAGAAATAATATGCGAGGCATCTCCACAAAAAAAACACAGCTTATTACGCCTTCTGAACTTCTGATGTTGCTCCCTGGACAAAACTCTATCACATTGCATAGGTTCAGACACTTGTTCAACAGGTGGCAACACCTCTCGTGCAGTCCTGCGTTCACGTAAACGCCGATCAACCTGAATGGCTAATGACATAGAATCGTCAAGACCAGAGGGAACAGGAAATCCCACCATAGTATCTTTTACGGCTTCTGACAAACCCTTCCGAAAGAGAGCTGCCAAGGCACCATCATTCCAGGTAGTAAGGACCGCCCACTTTCGGAATTTTTGACATTACAATTCTGCAGAATCTCAACCCTGGCTCAATGCCAACAGGGTCTTTTCAGCCTGATCAATAGCATTAGGTTCGTCATACAACAACCCCAAGGCTTGAAAAAATGCGTTCACATTAGTCAGAATAGGATCATCTGGTTTCAAAGAAAACGCCCAATCCTGGGGATCGCCACGCAGCAAAGAGATGACAATTTTAACCTGCTATGCGGAGCTCCCTGACGAGTTAGGCTTCAAGGCAAAAAATAATTTACAATTATTTTTGAAATTCAAAAATTTAGACCGATCCCCAAAAAACACATCAGGAGTAGGGATCTTTGATCCAGCAGCATGTGAATGAGCAAGGTAGGCAGAAATTCCCCGCATTTCCGCAGCGAGCTGCTCCACACGATCAGACAATTGCTTTATCTCCATTGAGAGAAAAAAAAATTCCCCCTACGGCCTCAGATATAGAGGAAAAAATATACACACTCTTTTTTTTTTTTACAATTCTTTCCTGCTATTGAGTACCTAGGATCTGCGGTATGGTGGGTGATTCTGTTATGAATGAGTCACAGTAGGAGGCAAAAACAGAAATACTAGCTAAGTCCAGAAAACCAGAGAAGTTGGCAGCTATCGGATTGCAGACCCCTGAACCTATCAACAACAACTAGCAGTAGCCGTGGGGGGTTCCTACGGTGCCCTAGACCCCTCGATCACAGCCAGAGAACTAAATAGCCTAAAGACAGAAAGGGAAATCTAAACTGCCCCAGAGCAGACCCCAAAGCAATAGGCAGCCCCCAACATATAATGACGGTGAAGCAAGATGAAAAAACACTCACACAGATAGAAAGATAAGCTGAGCAAATGATGGGGCCCAAGCTAACTAAATAGGACAGGATAGAAAAGCTGCTGTCTGCAATCCGCCAAAACCCTATCAAAAACAAGAGCCAACAGACTGATAGGGAAAAAAGCCCTGAAGACGCTAGGCTTCAAAAAGACTATATCAGTACTCAGGTATTTTCTGAAGACAGAGCAAAAAGGAATTCAGCTCACTCCAGCAGGGAATGGCAGAAATCCAGAAAAACAATGCAAAACAAAGCCAAAACACAAATGCAAAAAGCAGAGCAGAAAACTTAGCTTTTGAGGAGCAGGAATCAGACTGGTCTCCAAGAATCCCTCAGAGAAATCACCCGCAAGGCAGAAGGGCGTCGGCTGCCTTATATCCAGTCAGCAATCCCAGTCACCCAGTCATCATCATTCTGCTCAGGTGCTTGGTAATCAGCCTCACTACCTTCCTTCACCAGAAGAGGAAGTTCATCAGACCTCAATGGTGAAGGGGAAAATGAACTCACAACACTCCAGACCTGAACCCAATAGAAAATCTTTGGAGGGAGCTGAAACTCCATGTTGTCCAGTGACAGCCCCGAAACCTGAAAGATCTGGAGAAGATCTGTAAGGAGGAGGGGGCCAAAATCCCTGCTGCAGTGTGTGCAAACCTGGTCAAGAACTACAGGAAACGTCTGACCTCTGCAACCGCAAACAAAGGTTTCTGGACCAAATATTAAGTTCTGTTTTTGTATTGTATCAAATACTTATTTAATGCAATAAAATGCAAATTAATTATGTAAAAATCATACAATGTGATTTTCTGTTTTTTATTTTTAGATTCTGTCTCTCACAGGTGAAGTGTACCTATGATAAGAATTACGGACCTCTCCATTATTTGAAGGTGGGAAAACCTGCAAAATCTGCAGTGTATGGCCAGGATCACACATGCGAGGAATACGGCCAAGTCTGCCGGCACTAAGGAGCGGAGCGTGCGGCTCCATGCATTGCTATGTGTTATCCCGGCCTATCAAATACTTATTTTTCCCTCTGTTTACTCAACTCTGGTGTCAGTGCTGTTCCTGCGGTGTCGGTGTTGATCCAGTAGTGTCACGTGATCCCGGGAGAATCAGTGCCAACACCACTGGAACAGCACCGACACCGGAGGTGAGTATAGGTGCTATTATATTACTGGGATTGAGAAAGAGTTATCCAAACCTTTAGAGGGAATGTCCGGGAGAAAAGAATATTTTCCCAGGTGCTTGTATCTGTAAAAAAATAACTGATAATTTTGAACCAGCACCCTCCTGGATCCAGCGCAGGCGGCTCCATGTTCTGCACTGACACTCAGGTAATGTCGCTGTTCCACCAACAGTGGGACCATTGTGACCTGTGATTGGCTGCAGTGGTCAGGTAACCTGAGCAGCGCTTCATGGGGTGTTTTTTTCAAGTCACTTGATTGCTGCTGCCAATCACAGTCCGCAGTGTTTCTGCTACTGGTGGAATGGCTACTTCACCTCTGTGTAAGCGTAGACCACGGAGCTGCCAACGCCTTGGTCCAGGTGGGTGCCGGTAGTTAAGAATCAATAAGTTATTTTTTTATAGATCCATGCACCTGGAAAACTTTTCTTTATTCCCAGACAACCCCTTTAAGGATAGGTAATCATCAAATTACAATGTAGAATATGCTAAATGTCCAATAATGTAGTTTCCCCATTCTCTGCCTGCGGCATCTCTAGGAATGTTCCGAAATCTCCAATGTTTGCAAAAAGTCCAGGAAAACTTAGAGAAGATAAAAGAGAGGGAGGAAGGGGATGCAGCTGCAGAGTCTTCCTGAGTCTGTGAGTGACTACTGTAAGAGGGGAGAAGGAGCAGCACAGAGGAGACCTCCTATTGCCCAGAGCTCACAGCAGGACAGCCTTCCTATCATACAGGGGGCTGAGACAACCCCTTTAAATTGGCAGAATTTAGCCAGTTTTCAGCACTCTTTCTTTCCACTTTTACTCGTGACTAGAGTTGAGCGAAACAGGTCGGCCAGATTCATAAGTCGCTGACTTATGGCAAAGTCGGGTTTCGCCGACTGAAACCCGACCACAGCGTGAAGTCGGCCATGCGGTCGGCAAAACGAGTGCCAAAGTCGGATTTCCCAGAATGCTTGCACGTGACTTTTTTCAGCCACTGAGCAAGGACGTACACTGTGGGCAACGAGATGACATGTGCAGCGTCCGGGGGGGGGGAGATAGTTTTTGCGCACTTTAAAAAACGCGGTCCGGCATGTAGGTGTGTTTACTGTCCACCACTCCCTGCCGACTTTGCTTCCCCATTGACTTGCATTGGGTTTCGTGTTTCAGTCGGACCTTCGACTTTTCACGATAGTCGGGTTTCATGTAACCCGACTCGCTCATCTCTACTCGTGACTCAGCCTCGTCCTGACGAAGGACACAGCGATCATATACCATAGGTGTCCCAGTTCCCAACTTTTGAAACTCCGAGGTGTATGGAGCTGAGCCGTGTGTGTACAAGGTGTACGGAGCGGAGCCGCGTGGGTATGAGGAGTACAGAGCGGAGCCATGTGTGTACGAGGTGTAAGGAGCCGCGTGGGTATGAGGTGTACTGAGCGGAGCCGCGTGGGTATGAGGAGTACAGAGCGGAGCCATGTGTGTTCGAGGTGTACAGAGCGGAGCCGCGTGTACGGAGCGGAGACACGCGTGTACGGGGCCGCACGTGTACGAGGATTACGGAGCGGAGCCGCGGGTGTACGGAGCGGAGCCACGCGTGTACAAGGTATACGGAGCGGAGCTGTGTGTGTACGAGGTGTACGGAGCGGAGCAGTGTGTGTACGAGGTGTAAGGAGCCGCGTGTGTACGAGGTGTATGGAGAGGAGCCGTGTGTGTACGAGGTGTACGGAGCGGAGCCGCGTGTACGAGGTGTACGGAGCGGAGACACGCATGTACGGGGCCGCAGGTGTACAGAGTGGAGCCGCGTGTGTACGAGGTGCACGGAGCGGAGCCGCGTGTGTACGAGGTGTACGGAGCGGAGCCGCGTGTGTACGAGGTGTACGGAGCAGAACTGCGTGTGTACAGGGCGGAGTCGTGTGTGTACTTGGTGTACTGAGCGGAGCCGCGTGTGTATGGGGTATGCGGAGCGGAGCCGTGTGTGTACGGAGTGGAGCCATATGTGTACGGGATGTACGGAGCGGAGCCAAATGTGTACAAGGCATACAAAGCGGGATTTTCCCACGGACACAGGAGTACACGGCGGAGCCCCGATGAGCATTTTAAAACTCGCACATGACGTTCCACCGGAAGTGATGTGCTGGAAGCTGACCGGAAATGAGATAATTTCATGAGGAGATTGTGACGGAACCAGGAATGCTTTAGATCCATCACCGTGTTCTCCTCCGACAGCGCAGACAGCAGGATCGCCTTGGAATCAGGGATGCCGGCCATGTGAGTGGATCATGATATTTCCTGCACCGGGAGGCTCAGGCGGGCACTACAATGGGAGCCGGGCTGCTATAGTATCTTTATAGAATATTTCTTTATTTCGTTCTCTCTGTTTCTTTCTTTCTCTGTTCTTTCTTTCTCATTCTCTGTTCTCTTTCCCTCATTTTCTTTCTCTCTCTCTGTTCTTTCGTTCTCTCTGTAATCTTTCTTTTTTCTCTCTCTCTCTGTTCTTTCTTTCCCCTCTTTCTTTCTTTCTTTTTCTTTCCTCTCTTTGTTCTTTCTTTCTTTCTTTACTTCTTTCTCTCTCTGTTTTTTGTTCTTTCCCCTCTTTCTCACTCTGTTCTTTCTTTCTCTCTCTCTCTGTTTTCTTTTTTCTCTCTGTTTTCTCTCTTCCTTAGTACCAGTCAGTATGATCAGCAGTGCTAAATGGATGCGGTTGGGCGTGGACATGGGTGTGACTAGTTGCAAAAAGGGTGTGGCCGGCCGTGGCCTAAAATTTGCAGCAGCACACTGCACGCGCCGCAGTCTTTATCCCTCTTTCCCTTCTTCAAAAGTTGGGAGGTATGATAGGGGCGGCTGTGACCAGGGGGTCTGGTTGACAATGGATAGCGGTTCTGCCAGGAATTCTGTCACTGAACGTACAAAAGGGGACAGAGCTTTGGGAGGAGTACGGCAACTAAAAGCAATAAATAGGACTGAGCTGAAATCCTGGGCACAGCTGTGACTACATGTTATATAGTCGTGTTAATCTCCTCTCACTTCTTGTAACCTACAAGTGTACAAAGATATTATATAGTCACCATGTGACTAGTGGGCCTGTGTAGCTTCAAATGACAGGGCTGAATTTTTGTCCCAGTCCGGCCCTGGCTGGGGGGAATAATCGTCAGAAATGAAGGAATGACAAGCAGAGGAGCCGGCGATGGGAGGCGAAGAACACACTCCATTACAGCACTCGGCGCGGTGCGGAGGGGAGATCGCGGGCAGCGGAGTGCAGACGTCTGCTGGGACATTGTTACTTCGAGATGTTCTTCTGAAGCAGCAAGAAAAAAAAAAGATGATGGTGTAACGAGGTTTTCTTTCTGTATTTCATTCTACGTATAATCATTTATTACTGGTTCACAATTCTGATGCCGCAAGACTCCATACAAGGAACATGGAGGCGCTGTGTGCCCCCAACCAGGGACCCCATAACATCTCCATACAAGGAACATGGAGGCGCTGTGTGCCCCCGACCAGGGACCCCATAACATCTCCATACAAGGAACATGGAGGCGCCGGGGACTCCCGACCAGGGACCCCATAACATCTCCATAATGAGGGCATCTCAAGTGCCGGATTGGATGGGATTTTCTGTTTTGCCAAGATACAATGTCCCCATAACAGATGTGGTCACGGTGCCCCCATAATGAAGGACACATCGCGCCTGTGACAGAGCCATCCACGGTGCCCCCATAATGAAGGACACATCGCGCCTGTGACAGAACCATCCACGGTGCCCCCATAATGAAGGACAACGCGCCTGTGACAAAACCATCCATGGTGCCCCCATAATGAAGGATACATCGCACCTGTGACAGAGCCATCCACGGTGCCCCCATAATGAAGGCCACATCGCTCCTGTGACAGAACCATTCACGGTGCCCCCATAATGAAGGCCACATCGCTCCTGTGACAGAACCATCCACGGTGCCCCCATAATGAAGGACACATCGAGCCTGTGACAGAGTCTTCCACGGTGCCCCCATAATGAAGGACACATCGCGCCTGTGACAGAACCATCCACGGTGCCCCCATAATGAAGGACAACGCGCCTGTGACAAAACCATCCATGGTGCCCCCATAATGAAGGATACATCGCACCTGTGACAGAGCCATCCACGGTGCCCCCATAATGAAGGAAACATCGAGCCTGTGACAGAGCCTTCCACAGTGCCCCCATAATGAAGGACACATCGAGCCTGTGACAGAACCATCCTCAGTGCCCCCATAATGAAGGACACATCACTCCTGTGACAGAGCCATCCACGGTGCCCCCATAATGAAGGACACATCGCTCCTGTGACAGAACCATCCACGGTGCCCCCATAATGAAGGACACATCACACCTGTGACAGAACCATCCACGGTGCCCTCATAATGAAGGACACATCGCTCCTGTGACAGAACCATCCACGGTGCCCCCATAATGAAGGACACATCACACCTGTGACAGAACCATCCACGGTGCCCCCATAATGAAGGACACATCGCTCCTGTGACAGAACCATCCACGGTGCCCCCATAATGAAGGACACATCGCTCCTGTGACAGAACCATCCACGGTGCCCCCATAATGAAGGACACATCACACCTGTGACAGAACCATCCACGGTGCCCCCATAATGAAGGACACATCACACCTGTGACAGAACCATCCACGGTGCCCCCATAATGAAGGACACATTGCTCCTGTGACAGAACCATCCACGGTGCCCCCATAATGAAGGACACATCGCACCTGTGACAGAACCATCCACGGTGCCCCCATAATGAAGGACACATCACACCTGTGACAGAACCATCCACGGTGCCCCCATAATGAAGGACACATCGCTCCTGTGACAGAACCATCCACGGTGCCCCCATAATGAAGGACACATTGCTCCTGTGACAGAACCATCCACGGTGCCCCCATAATGAAGGACACATCACACCTGTGACAGAACCATCCACGGTGCCCCCATAATGAAGGCCACATCGCGCCTGTGACAGAACCATCCACGGTGCCCCCATAATGAAGGACACATCACACCTGTGACAGAGCCATCCACGGTGCCCCCATAATGAAGGACACATCGCTCCTGTGACAGAACCATCCACGGTGCCCCCATAATGAAGGACACATCGCTCCTGTGACAGAACCATCCACGGTGCCCCCATAATGAAGTACACATCGCGCCTGTGACAGAACCATCCACGGTGCCCCCATAATGAAGGACACATCGCGCCTGTGACAGAACCATCCACGGTGCCCCCATAATGAAGGACACATCACACCTGTGACAGAACCATCCACGGTGCCCCCATAATGAAGGACACATCGCTCCTGTGACAGAACCATCCACGGTGCCCCCATAATGAAGGACACATCACACCTGTGACAGAACCATCCACGGTGCCCCCATAATGAAGGCCACATCGCTCCTGTGACAGAACCATCCACGGTGCCCCCATAATGAAGGCCACATCGCTCCTGTGACAGAACCATCCACGGTGCCCCCATAATGAAGGACACATCGCTCCTGTGACAGAACCATCCACGGTGCCCCCATAATGAAGGACACATCGCACCTGTGACAGAGCCATACACGGTGCCCCCATAATGAAGGACACATCACACCTGTGACAGAGCCATCCACGGTGCCCCCATAATGAAGGCCACATCGCGCCTGTGACAGAACCATCCACGGTGCCCCCATAATGAAGGACACATCGCTCCTGTGACAGAACCATCCACGGTGCCCCCATAATGAAGGACACATCGCACCTGTGACAGAGCCATACACGGTGCCCCCATAATGAAGGACACATCACACCTGTGACAGAGCCATCCACGGTGCCCCCATAATGAAGGCCACATCGCGCCTGTGACAGAACCATCCACGGTGCCCCCATAATGAAGGATACATCGCGCCTGTGACAGAACCATCCACGGTGCCCCCATAATGAAGGCCACATCGCGCCTGTGACAGAGCCATCCACGGTGCCCCCATAATGAAGTACACATCGCGCCTGTGACAGAACCATCCACGGTGCCCCCATAATGAAGGACACATCGCGCCTGTGACAGAACCATCCACGGTGCCCCCATAATGAAGGACACATCACACCTGTGACAGAACCATCCATGGTGCCCCCATAATGAAGGACACATCGCTCCTGTGACAGAGCCATCCACGGTGCCCCCATAATGAAGGACACATCACACCTGTGACAGAACCATCCACGGTGCCCCCATAATGAAGGCCACATCGCTCCTGTGACAGAACCATCCACGGTGCCCCCATAATGAAGGCCACATCGCTCCTGTGACAGAACCATCCACGGTGCCCCCATAATGAAGGACACATCGCTCCTGTGACAGAGCCATACACGGTGCCCCCATAATGAAGGACACATCACACCTGTGACAGAACCATCCACGGTGCCCCCATAATGAAGGCCACATCGCGCCTGTGACAGAGCCATCCACGGTGCCCCCATAATGAAGTACACATCGCGCCTGTGACAGAACCATCCACGGTGCCCCCATAATGAAGGACACATCGCGCCTGTGACAGAACCATCCACGGTGCCCCCATAATGAAGGACACATCACACCTGTGACAGAACCATCCACGGTGCCCCCATAATGAAGGACACATCGCTCCTGTGACAGAGCCATCCACGGTGCCCCCATAATGAAGGACACATCACACCTGTGACAGAACCATCCACGGTGCCCCCATAATGAAGGCCACATCGCTCCTGTGACAGAACCATCCACGGTGCCCCCATAATGAAGGCCACATCGCTCCTGTGACAGAACCATCCACGGTGCCCCCATAATGAAGGACACATCGCTCCTGTGACAGAACCATCCACGGTGCCCCCATAATGAAGGACACATCGCACCTGTGACAGAGCCATCCACGGTGCCCCCATAATGAAGGACTAGAGTTGATTGAAACGGGTCGAACAATTTCAAAAGTCGCCGACTTTTGGCAAAGTCGGGTTTCATGAAACGAAACCCGGCCCTAGGATGAGGTCAGCCACGAGGTCGGCGACTTACGCGCCAAAGTCGCGTTTCAAAAGTTTGTTTAGCGCTCTTTTTCAGCCAATCAGGATCCACGGACACTGTGGGCAATGTGATGACATAGGCAGGGGTCACCACCATCTTTCAGAAGGGCATGCAAGTGATTGGCTTGCTTTGGTGGGCGTCACAGGGGGTATAAAAGGGCGTGCACGCCGACCGCCATCTTACTTGTGCCGATCTTATCATAGGGAGAGGTTGCTGATTCTGTAGGGAGAGCGTTAGGCAGGGAAGAAGAAAAAAAAACTGCTTCTGCTGCTAGCGATTTTGCCTGTACAACACACCAGTCACTGTGTGTGCAGTGCAAGGGGAGGCTATATTGTGGTGTATCAGTGGTGTTGGTTGTTGGGCTGCCTTCTAAGGCTTCCTGACAGCTGCATTGCTGTTTCCCCACTGCTCTGCAAACTGCTTTTTTAAAAGCAATCACAATTTTTTTTTTTGTCCTGCTGAGGTACTGAGCGTGCATTTATTCACACCATACAGCGGTGTACGCTCCTCACACTGTACCGTGTAACAGCTGTTATCACAGCCACAGTGAAGCTATCTGTGTTTCACTGTGGAAGGATAAGTGGAGGACTTGTTCCGTTCTTACAGACCTACACTCTAGGGAGATTCCTATTCTGCCCAATTCTACATACACCTTGTAGTTTGTGATACACTAGCCAATTTCTGCCTGTGACAAAGCGCTGTGATATTCAGTGGGCCTCACACAATCCATAAGTGTCCAGTGTCCACAAGTGTCTGCAGAAATTCAAAATCTCCCTTATCCTCTAGTCACTTTTTTCACACCTGTGCCATCGAGCCTGTGACATAGCGCTGTGATATTCAGTGGGCCTCACACAATCCAAAAGTGTCCAGTGTCCACAAGTGTTTGCAGAAATTCAAAATCTCCCTTATCCTGTAGTGACATTTTTCACACCTGTGCCATCGAGCCTGTGACATAGCGCTGTGATATTTAGTGGGCCTCACACAATCCAAGTGTCCAGTGTCCACAAGTGTCTGCAGAAAATCTAAATCTCCCCTGTCCTATAGACACCTTGTACCTTGTTTTACATTACTATATAGTTTGTTGGATTTTGTCTACATTTCTACCAAAAATGAGGAAGGCTGGTGGAAGAGGCCGTGGAATTGGGCGGGGGTTGGCAGCTGGTAATGATGGTGTTGGTGGTGGATCTGATGGTAGTGGCAAAAGCAAAATAGGACCGAATGCAGGAGGTGTTGAGCCTGCGTCATCGTCTGGCTCCACAAGGCCTCGAAGGCTTAGTTTTCTAGGAGTTGGCAAACCGCTTTTAACGCCAGAGCATCAGGAAAAAGTTTTGTCTTACATTGCTGACTCAGCCTCCAGCTCTATCGCCTCCTCTTCTGAAGTTGTAAAAAGTAAAAGCACTGAGTCGTCATTGGAGGCTCATGTTCATGAACCACACCTTTCCTTGTGTCCTTCACCACAACCAAGATTGAAGGATGACGCAGGCCATACTACTGATTACTCCATGGAGCTGTTTTCACATACCATGCCTGGATTATCAAGTGAAATGGTGAATTACCCAGGCCAAGATGAATCTGACATGGAGTGCACTGATGCACAGCCGCTGATGGATGATTCTGCTGGTACATTCACTCAGAGCACTACATTGTCCTCGCAGTGTACAGAGCCAGATTCTGACCCTGATGAGACTCAGGTGCCCCTTCCCGCACACTATACCACCATACACGGTGACACAGAGGAAGGTGCACATGACATAGAAGAGGAGGTGATGGATGACCCAGTTGTTGACCCAGATTGGCATCCATTGGGGGAAGAGGGTGCTGCTTCCAATAGCTCAGATGAGGAGCATCCACAGCAGACATCGACATCGCAACAGCTGTTATCTGGCAGGCCCGGAGCACTCCAAAGACAGGTTCCAAACATCAAAAGAGTTGCTGGACAGCTTGTCCAGAGGGTCAAAAGATCACAGCATGCTAGGCCGCAAAATGTCTGCCAAAGTAGGAAGAGTGCAGTGTGGCACTTTTTTGAACAAAATCCTCATGATCAGGCCAAGGTTATCTGTAAGAAGTGCGCAAAGACCTTTAGCCGAGGGAAAAATCTGAAAAATTTGAATACCAGTTGCATGCTTAGACATTTAACCAGCATGCACTTGCAAGCGTGGACACAACACCAAACATCAAGTGCCACATGTGCAACTGATCACAAAGAAGGTAGTCAGCAACGCTACATTGTTTCCCCCACTGTAAGCCCACCGGTTATCACAGCAGCAAATGTTGAGGTGTCGTTGCAAGGCCACAGCAGTCAGGGAATCCCACTGTTATATCAACGAAATACTGAATCTAGGCCATCAGAAAGAACACCAACTCCATCACCATCATCAACCCACTCTCAGTCCGCCAAGTCCACCGCTAGTTCCATCATATGCAGCTCTCAAGTCCAGCTCACCCTCCCAGACACTATGAGTAGGTCAAGAAAGTACTCAGTCTCTCATCCGCGTACACTGGGTTTGAACGCCCACATTGCCAAACTAATCTCGTTTGAGATGATGCCCTATCGGTTGGTGGAAAGCGCAGCTTTCCGCGAACTCATGGCCTATGCAGTACCACGCTATGCAGGGCCGGCGTTATGGCCAGGCAGACCAGGCAGCTGCCTAGGGCCCCCGCTCCTCCAGGGGGTTCCCCAGCCAGCGGCACATCACACAGCCGCTATGGGGCCCCTGTAAGGCAGGGGGGCCCGCATGCCCCCAGCGCCGACTCCCGCTGCCGCCGCACTGAAGGAGGCAGTGATGGAGGAGAGAGCGTCAGCTGATGCTCCCTCTCCCATCATTTCCTGCTCTGCCTCTGACACAGCGGGGGCGCGATGACGTAATCGCGCTCTCACTGTGTGCCAGACAGAGCAGGAGGAGACAGGAGCAGCCAGCAGCGCAGGCACGAGAAAAAGGTGAGAATTTTTTTTTTTTTTAAATCATTGTGAGTACTGGACTGTGGGGCCACACTGGGGGAGATATATACCATGCTGGGCTGTATCATACCATTCTAGGGGGCTATATACCATGCTGGGCTGTATTACACCAATCTGGGGGGGCTATATACCATGCTGGGCTGTATTATACCATGCTGGACTGTATTATACCACTCTGGGAGGGCTATATACCATGCCGGGCTGTATTATACCATGCTGGGCTGTATTATACCATTCTGCGGGGACTATATACCATGCTGGGCTGTATTATACCATGCTGGGCTGTATTATGCCACTCTGGGAGGGATATATATCATGCTGGGCTGTATTATACCGTGCTGGGCTGTATTATACCATTCTGGGGGGGCTATATACCATGCTGGGCTGTATTATACCATGCTGGCCTGTATTATACCATTCTGGGGGGCTATATACCATGCTGGGCTGTATTATACCATGCTGGGCTGTATTATACCATTCTGGGGGGCTATATACCATGCTGGGCTGTATTATACCATGCTGGGCTGTATTATACCATTCTGGGGGGCTATATACCATGCTGGGCTGTATTATACCATGCTGGGCTGTATTATACCACTCTGGGAGGGCTATATACCATGCTGGGCTGTATTATACCATGCTGGGCTGTATTATACCATTCTGGGGGGCTATATACCATGCTGGGCTGTATTATACCATGCTGGGCTGTATTATACCATTCTGGGGGGGCTATATACCATGCTAGGCTGTATTATACCATGCTGGGCTGTATTATTCCATTCTGGGGGGGTATATACCATGCTGGGCTGTATTATACCGTGCTGGGCTGTATTATACCATTCTGGGGGGGGCTATATACCATGCTGGGCTGTATTATACCATTCTGGGGGGGCTATATACCATGCTGGGCTGTATTATACCTTGCTGGGCTGTATTATTCCATTCTGGGGGGGCTATATACCATGCTGGGCTGTATTATACCATGCTAGCCTGTATTACACCATTCTTGGGGGGCTATATACCATGCTGGGCTGTATTATACCATGCTGGGGGGCTATATACCATACTGGGCTGTATTATTCCATTTTGGGGTGCTATATACCATGCTGGGCTGTATTATACCATCCTGGGCTTTATTATACAATTCTGGGGGGGGGCTATATACCATGCTTGGCTGTATTATACCATGCTGGGCTGTATTCCATTCTGGGGGGCTATATACCATACTGGGCTGTATTATACCATTCTGGGTGGTCTATATACCATGTTGGGCTGTATTAGACCATGCTGGGCTGTATTATACCATGCTGGGCTGTATTATACCATTCTGGGGGGCTATATACCATGCTGGGCTGTATTATACCATGCTGGGCTGTATTATACCATTCTGGGGGGCTATATACCATGCTGGGCTGTATTATACCATGCTGGGCTGTATTATACCACTCTGGGAGGGCTATATACCATGCTAGGCTGTATTATACCATGCTGGGCTGTATTATTCCATTCTGGGGGGGTATATACCATGCTGGGCTGTATTATACCGTGCTGGGCTGTATTATACCATTCTGGGGGGGCTATATACCATGCTGGGCTGTATTATACCATTCTGGGGGGGCTATATACCATGCTGGGCTGTATTATACCATGCTGGGCTGTATTATACCATGCTGGGCTGTATTATACCACTCTGGGAGGGCTATATACCATGCTGGGCTGTATTATACCATGCTGGGCTGTATTATACCATTCTGCGGGGACTATATACCATGCTGGGCTGTATTATACCATGCTGGGCTGTATTATGCCACTCTGGGAGGGATATATATCATGCTGGGCTGTATTATACCGTGCTGGGCTGTATTATACCATTCTGGGGGGGCTATATACCATGCTGGGCTGTATTATACCATGCTGGGCTGTATTATACCACTCTGGGGGGGGCTATATACCATGCTAGGCTGTATTATACCATGCTGGGCTGTATTATACCATTCTGGGGGGCTATATACCATGCTGGGCTGTATTATACCATGCTGGGCTGTATTATACCATTCTGGGGGGCTATATACCACGCTGGGCTGTATTATACCATGCTGGGCTGTATTATACCACTCTGGGAGGGCTATATACCATGCTGGGCTGTATTATACCATGCTGGGCTGTATTATACCATTCTGGGGGGCTATATACCATGCTGGGCTGTATTATACCATGCTGGGCTGTATTATACCATTCTGGGGGGGCTATATACCATGCTAGGCTGTATTATACCATGCTGGGCTGTATTATTCCATTCTGGGGGGGTATATACCATGCTGGGCTGTATTATACCGTGCTGGGCTGTATTATACCATTCTGGGGGGGGCTATATACCATGCTGGGCTGTATTATACCATTCTGGGGGGGCTATATACCATGCTGGGCTGTATTATACCTTGCTGGGCTGTATTATTCCATTCTGGGGGGGCTATATACCATGCTGGGCTGTATTATACCATGCTAGCCTGTATTACACCATTCTTGGGGGGCTATATACCATGCTGGGCTGTATTATACCATGCTGGGGGGCTATATCCATACTGGGCTGTATTATTCCATTTTGGGGTGCTATATACCATGCTGGGCTGTATTATACCATCCTGGGCTTTATTATACAATTCTGGGGGGGGGGCTATATACCATGCTTGGCTGTATTATACCATGCTGGGCTGTATTCCATTCTGGGGGGCTATATACCATACTGGGCTGTATTATACCATTCTGGGTGGTCTATATACCATGTTGGGCTGTATTAGACCATGCTGGGCTGTATTATACCATGCTGGGCTGTATTATACCATTCTGGGGGGCTATATACCATGCTGGGCTGTATTATACCATGCTGGGCTGTATTATACCATTCTGGGGGGCTATATACCATGCTGGGCTGTATTATACCATGCTGGGCTGTATTATACCACTCTGGGAGGGCTATATACCATGCTAGGCTGTATTATACCATGCTGGGCTGTATTATTCCATTCTGGGGGGGTATATACCATGCTGGGCTGTATTATACCGTGCTGGGCTGTATTATACCATTCTGGGGGGGCTATATACCATGCTGGGCTGTATTATACCATTCTGGGGGGGCTATATACCATGCTGGGCTGTATTATACCTTGCTGGGCTGTATTATTCCATTCTGGGGGGGCTATATACCATGCTGGGCTGTATTATACCATGCTAGCCTGTATTACACCATTCTTGGGGGGCTATATACCATTCTGGGCTGTATTATACCATGCTGGGGGGCTATATACCATACTGGGCTGTATTATTCCATTTTGGGGTGCTATATACCATGCTGGGCTGTATTATACCATCCTGGGCTTTATTATACAATTCTGGGGGGGGGCTATATACCATGCTTGGCTGTATTATACCATGCTGGGCTGTATTCCATTCTGGGGGGCTATATACCATACTGGGCTGTATTATACCATTCTGGGTGGTCTATATACCATGTTGGACTGTATTAGACCATGCTGGGCTGTATTATACCATTCTGGGGCGGCTATATACCATGCTGGGCTGTATTATACCATGCTGGGCTGTATTATACAGCCCAGCATGGAATACAGCCTGTATACCATGGTGGGCTGTATTATACCATGGTGGGCTATATACCATGCTGTGCTGTATACCATGGTGGGCTGGGCTGTATACCATGGTGGGCTGGGCTGTATACCATGTGGTGCTGGGCTATATACCATGTGGTCCTGGGCTATATACTATGCGGTTGTGTTATATAACCTTATCCGAAAGACCTTAATGACTATAGACCTGTAGCATTAACATCACACCTGATGAAGGTATTAGAGAGATTGATTCTCACACGTCTCCGTCCTCTAGTGAGCTCGGATATGGACCCTCTCCAGTTTGCCTACAGGCCGAGCATTGGTGTGGATGATGCCATTATCCACCTTCTAGATAGGACTCTCTCTCACCTGGAGAAACCTGGGAACACTGAGAATAATGTTCTTCGATTTCTCCAGTGCTTTTAACACCATACAGCCAGGTCTACTGAGAGACAAGCTGGGCCTTGTTGGTGTGGACCTCCAACTCTCCACCTGGATCCTTAACTACCTCACGAACCGACCTCAGTTTGTAAAGGTTCGGGACAGTGTGTCAGACACAGTGATCTGCAATACAGGGGCACCTCAAGGTACAGTTCTTGCCCCTTTTCTCTTCACACTGTACACTGCAGATTTTAGGTGCAACTCATCTAGCTGCTACTTGCAGAAGTATTCTGATGATTCTGCAATAGTAGGCCTCATCACAGGAGGAGATGAAAGAGAGTACAGAGATACTAACCAAACTTTTGTGGAGTGGTGTCAGAGGAACCACCTTAGGATTAATTCCGGGAAGACCAAGGAATTGGTGGTGGACTTTCGCAAGGGCAAAAATCCACCAGTAGTGGTGAACATTCAGGGAAAGGACATTGAGATAGTCGACACCTATAAGTACCTTGGTGTGATCCTCAATAATAAGCTTGACTGGGCCCATCACTTGGATGCAGTGTACAGGAAGGGCCAAAGCAGGCTTTATCTGCTCAGAAGGCTGAGAGCCTTCGGAGTTAGAGGGGCACTCCTTGCATCCTTCTTCAACTCTGTTGTGGCATCAGTCATCTTCTTTGGTGTGGCGTGCTGGGGTAGTGGCATATCAACCAGGGACAGGAATAGGCTGGACAAACTGATTAGAAGGGCCAGCTCTGTCCTGGGATGCCCCCTTGACCCAGTACAGGAAGTAGGCGACAGGAGGATACTGGCCAAGGTGAGCTACATGGTGCAGAATGATTCCCATCCCATGCATGAGACCGTGACAAAGATGTGCAGAACTGTCAGTGACCGGCTACTTCATCCTAAATGTGAGAGGGAGCGCTATCAAAAGTCCTTCCTTCCTGCTGCAGTTAGGCTGTATAACCAGCACTGTCCAAAACGGAGAACGACCCAAACAGAGAACTGATAGATCCAAAGTTGTGACAGTCCGGTTACATTTTTTTTTTCTTCGTATATGTGCCTACCTACTGTCAATGTAATGCCTTTATGCATCTGTATCTGTACTTGTTCCTGCCTTGCTGCTGTAATGCTCTGAATTTCCCCATGGTGGGACAATTAAAGTATTATCTTATCTTATATACCATGGGGGGTACATTTTACATTATATTCTATAGGGGGAGGCTGTGTTATATAATATGGGGGCTACATTATATTCTATGGGGAGGTGGGCTGTATTATATTCTATTTGGGGCTACATTATATTCTATGGGGGGCTGTATTATATTATATTCGATGGGGGCTGCATTATACTATATGAGGAGGGCTACATTGTATTCTATGGAGGGGTTACATTATACTATATAAGGGGCTGCATTATATCCTAGGAGGGGGTTGCCATATATTCTATGGAGGGGCTGCATTATACTATATGGGGGGTGAGGCTGCATTATATTCTATGGGGTGTTACATTATATTCTGTGGAGTGGCTGCATTATACTCTGGGGTAGCTGCATTAATCTCTAAGGGGTGGCTGCATTATACTATAAGAGGGGGGCTGCATTATATTCTATGGGGGTTACATTATATTGTATGGCAGGGCTGCATTATACTCTGGGGTGGCTGCATTATGCTCTATTGGGTGGCTGCATTATACTATATGTGGACTGCATTATACTGTATCGAGGACTATGGGGAATACATTATATGAAGAACTATGGGGTGCATTATGCTATGGGAAGTGAATTGTACTACATGGGTGACTATGGCGGTGCATTATACTATATGGAGAACTATGAGGAGTGTATTATACTATATAGAGGACTGAGCAGTATATTTTAATATATGGAGGGCTATGAGGAGTGTATTATACTATATGGAGGACTGAGGAGTGTATTATACTATATGGAGGACTATGGGGAGTGTATTATACTATATGGAGGACTGAGCAGTGTATTTTAATATATGGAGGGCTATAAGGAGTGTATTATACTAAATGGAGGACTGAGGAGTGTATTATACTATATGGAGGACTATGGGGCAGATTATATTATATGGAGGACTATGGGGTGTAAACTGTAGATGCTGCTGATAACATGATACTGTATGGTGATCTGTTAGGGTGCGTGCACACGTTGCGGATTAGTCTGCGGCTTATTCTGCAGAGAATCCAGATCTCTTGGCAGAAACCGCAGGGTAAAACACATGCATTTTTCCTGCGGATTCCTAGCATGTGTACAGCGGATTTGATGCAGGTTTTAGTGAGGTTTGGCAGTGCGGATGAGAGAGATTGATTGATTTGTATGTCCCGGAACGTACACTGCAGCTGCGGTTCCGCAAAAAAGAAGTAACATGCTGCGGAAAATAAACCGCAGCAAATCTGCCCGGAATTTTCCGCAGCATGTGCACGGTGGATTTGGTTTTCCATAGGATTACATGGTACTGTAAACCGCATGGAAACTGCTGCGGATCCGTAGAACCAAATCCGCTGCGGATCCACAGGATCAAATCCGCTGCGGATCCGCAGGACCAAATCCGCTGTGGATCCACAGCAAAAACCGCAATGTGTGCACACATCCTTAGTGATCCATTAGTGAGTCATGGCTGGGCAGTGTACATCTTGAGGCAGGCAAGGTAGTTAGTGATAACGGCCGTAATTTTGTGGCAGCCATAGCCCTTTCAAAACTCAGCCACATACCTTGCTTGGCTCACACCTTGAACCTGGTGGTGCAGTGCTTCCTCAAAAATTATCCGGAGTTAACAGCCCTGCTCCAGAAGGTGCGAAGACTGTGTGCGCACATCCGCCGGTCGCCTGTACACTCCGTTCGTATGCAGAAGCTGCAGCGATTGCTCCACCTTCCCAACCACCGCCTCATTATCGACATTGCAACAAGGTGGAACTCCACCCTGCACATGGTGGAGCGGCTGTGCGAGCAGAGGCAGGCCATAATGCATTTGTGGGAGGATACACGGCCAGGCACTTTGAGAGCAGACATGGAGTTGACAGGCGTGCAGTGGTCGAAGCTGAAAGACCTCTGTAAAGTCCTTCAGTGTTTTGAGGAATGCACACGGCTGGTAAGCGCAGACGACGCCATCCTAAGCATGAGCATCCCACTTATGCGTCTGCTCATGCAAACTTTGACGCACCTTAAGGAGCAGGCGTCTGCAGCCAATGTTGATGAGGAGGAAGAGGAGGAGGGAATCCTTGATGACATTCAGCCATTGTCTGCTCAGGGACCTCTCCTGGACGAGGTGGAGGAAGAAGAGGAGGAGGATGATGGGGATGATTACTTAGGGGAGGAGGATGCATCTCGTGGGGCAAGTGAAAATGTTGGCGTGGCAAGGTCTGGTACAGGGTTTGTGCGTGACTGGAGGGATGTGGATTTGCCAGAAAGTGCTCCTCCACCCAGCACTCGCAGTGCATCATTGACACCGGGAACATTGGCCCACATGTCAGATTATGCCTTGCAGATCCTAAAAAGGGACCCCCGCATTGCCAAAATGATGAACAATGACGACTACTGGTTGGCCAGCATCCTGGATCCACGCTATAAAGGCAAATTACAAAACATCATGCCACAGGAGAACCTTGACCTAATATTGGCTAATAAACAAGCAACTCTGGTAAATCGGTTGCTTGAGGCATTCCCAGCACACAGCAGCGGTGATGGTTCTCACACGAGCCGTACGGGCCGGGGGCAGCTTGGCAGAGGTGTTTGTGGTGCACACAGCAGAAGTGGCGTTGGAGACAGGGGTTTCATGACAATGTTGTGGACTGATTTTTCAAATACCGCTCACACAACTGGTAATACTGCATCGATGGAAAGTGACAGGAGACAGCAGTTGTCAACTATGGTTACAAGCTACTTTTCCTCCCATATCGATGTTCTCCCACACAGGTCATTCCCCTTTGACTATTGGGCCGCTAAACTGGACACCTGGCCTGAATTGGCCCAATATGCCTTACAGGAGCTCGCTTGCCCAGCTGCAAGTGTGCTATCGGAAAGAGTCTTCAGTGCAGCTGGATCAATCCTGACAGAAAAAAGGACCCGTCTGTCAACCCAAAATGTGGATGATCTAACCTTCATTAAAATGAACCACGCATGGGTTTCCAAGGATTTTGTCCCACCTTCCCCTGATGACACATAGGGTGACAGAAAAATGGCTTGCTTTGGTCCACCTCTTCCTGGGACTTCACCTATTTCGCCTTTTGCATCAGCTGAATGTTCAACATCAACATTTGCCACTTTCTAAAACTCCCTAACTGTGCTGCCTCCCCCCACATGGCCGGGGTCACCACCTAGCGCACGACACCGTGCGAGTGCCGTTGCCCTGGACAGGTGGGTAGGCCGACTCTTGGGCGCGGGCACTGGCACAGGGTCCTTCATAGTGCAATCAAGTGTCTCTGACGGTGGTGGTGCACACCCGCCGTCAGACACACCGCCGTACTATGAGGGGCCCAGTGCCAGTACCGATGCCCACGAGTGGGCCCCCCTTGCTTGGGCAGGGCCTCAGCATTTGCAATCTTTACCTCTCCCTGCTCCTCCGCTGTGTAGTCTGGGTCGTCAAATCCATACTGTGCCTGACACCGTCTGAGCCTGCCTCCTGATGTATAGACATATATTTTGAATGTGTACGCTATCCATACATGTTATCCGGGGATACGGTACCCTTTATAACCTTTGTGCAATCACATGCAATCCATACTGCGCCTAACACATCGTGCCTGTGACAGAACCATCCATGGTGCCCCCATAATGAAGGACACATCACTCCTGTGACAGAGCCATCCATGGTGCCCCCATAATGAAGGACACATCAATCCTGTGACAGAGCCATCCATGGTGCCCCCATAATGAAGGACACATCGTGCCTGTAACAGAACCATCCATGGTGCCCCCATAATGAAGGACACATCGCGCCTGTGACAGAACGATCCACGGTGCCCTCATAATGAAGGACACATCACTCCTGTGACAGAGCCATCCACGGTGCCCCCATAATGAAGGACACATCGCGCCTGTGACACAACCATCCACGGTGCCCCCATAATGAAGGACACATCGCGCCTGTGACAGAACCATCCACGGTGCCCCCATAATGAAGGACACATCGCGCCTGTGACAGAACCATCCACGGTGCCCCCATAATGAAGGACACATCGCGCCTGTGACAGAACCATCCACGGTGCCCCCATAATGAAGGAAACATCGCACCTGTGACAGAACCATCCACGGTGCCCCCATAATGAAGGAAACATCGCACCTGTGACAGAGCCATCCATGGTGCCCCCATAATGAAGGACACATCAATCCTGTGACAGAGCCATCCATGGTGCCCCCATAATGAAGGACACATCGCTCCTGTGACAGAACCATCCACGGTGCCCCCATAATGAAGGACACATCGCGCCTGTGACACAACCATCCACGGTGCCCCCATAATGAAGGACACATCGCGCCTGTGACAGAACCATCCACGGTGCCCCCATAATGAAGGAAACATCGCGCCTGTGACAGAACCATCCACGGTGCCCCCATAATGAAGGAAACATCGCACCTGTGACAGAGCCATCCATGGTGCCCCCATAATGAAGGACACATCAATCCTGTGACAGAGCCATCCATGGTGCCCCCATAATGAAGGACACATCGTGCCTGTAACAGAACCATCCATGGTGCCCCCATAATGAAGGACACATCGCGCCTGTGACAGAACGATCCACGGTGCCCTCATAATGAAGGACACATCACTCCTGTGACAGAGCCATCCACGGTGCCCCCATAATGAAGGACACATCGCGCCTGTGACACAACCATCCACGGTGCCCCCATAATGAAGGACACATCGCGCCTGTGACAGAACCATCCACGGTGCCCCCATAATGAAGGACACATCGCGCCTGTGACAGAACCATCCACGGTGCCCCCATAATGAAGGACACATCGCGCCTGTGACAGAACCATCCACGGTGCCCCCATAATGAAGGAAACATCGCACCTGTGACAGAACCATCCACGGTGCCCCCATAATGAAGGACACATCGCTCCTGTGACAGAACCATCCACGGTGCCCCCATAATGAAGGACCCATCGCTCCTGTGACAGAACCATCCACGGTGCCCCCATAATGAAGGACACATCGCACCTGTGACAGAACCATCCACGGTGCCCCCATAATGAAGGAAACATCGCACCTGTGACAGAGCCATCCACGGTGCCCCCATAATGAAGGACACATCGCACCTGTGACAGAACCATCCACGGTGCCCCCATAATGAAGGATACATCGCGCCTGTGACAGAACCATCCACGGTGCCCCCATAATGAAGGACACATTGCTCCTGTGACAGAGCCATCCACGGTGCCCCCATAATGAAGGACACATTGCTCCTGTGACAGAGCCATCCACGGTGCCCCCATAATGAAGGACACATCGCACCTGTGACAGAGCCATCCACGGTGCCCCCATAATGAAGGACACATCGCACCTGTGACAGAACCATCCACGGTGCCCCCATAATGAAGGATACATCGCGCCTGTGACAGAACCATCCACGGTGCCCCCATAATGAAGGACACATTGCTCCTGTGACAGAGCCATCCACGGTGCCCCCATAATGAAGGACACATTGCTCCTGTGACAGAGCCATCCACGGTGCCCCCATAATGAAGGACACATTGCTCCTGTGACAGAACCATCCACGGTGCCCCCATAATGAAGGACACATTGCTCCTGTGACAGAACCATCCACGGTGCCCCCATAATGAAGGACACATTGCTCCTGTGACAGAACCATCCACGGTGCCCCCATAATGAAGGACACATTGCTCCTGTGACAGAGCCATCCACGGTGCCCCCATAATGAAGGACACATCGCGCCTGTGACAGAACCATCCACGGTGCCCCCATAATGAAGGACACATCGCGCCTGTGACAGAACCATCCACGGTGCCCCCATAATGAAGGACACATCGCGCCTGTGACAGAACCATTCACGGTGCCCCCATAATGAAGGACACATCGCGCCTGTGACAGAACCATCCACGGTGCCCCCATAATGAAGGACACATCACTCCTGTGACAGAACCATCCACGGTGCCCCCATAATGAAGGACACATCGCTCCTGTGACAGAACCATCCACGGTGCCCCCATAATGAAGGACACATCGCGCCTGTGACAGAACCATCCACGGTGCCCCCATAATGAAGGACACATCACTCCTGTGACAGAACCATGCACGGTGCCCCCATAATGAAGGCCACATCGCTCCTGTGACAGAGCCATCCACGGTGCCCCCATAATGAAGGAAACATCGCGCCTGTGACAGAGCCATACACGGTGCCCCCATAATGAAGGAAACATCGCACCTGTGACAGAGCCATCCACGGTGCCCCCATAATGAAGGACACATCGCGCCTGTGACAGAACCATCCACGGTGCCCCCATAATGAAGGACACATCACTCCTGTGACAGAACCATCCACGGTGCCCCCATAATGAAGGACACATCGCGCCTGTGACAGAACCATCCACGGTGCCCCCATAATGAAGGACACATCGCGCCTGTGACAGAACCATCCACGGTGCCCCCATAATGAAGGTCACATCGCGCCTGTGACAGAACCATCCACGGTGCCCCCATAATGAAGGACACATCACTCCTGTGACAGAACCATCCACGGTGCCCCCATAATGAAGGAAACATCGCGCCTGTGACAGAGCCATACACGGTGCCCCCATAATGAAGGAAACATCGCGCCTGTGACAGAACCATCCACGGTGCCCCCATAATGAAGGTCACATCGCGCCTGTGACAGAACCATCCACGGTGCCCCCATAATGAAGGACACATCACTCCTGTGACAGAGCCATCCACGGTGCCCCCATAATGAAGGAAACATCGCGCCTGTGACAGAGCCATACACGGTGCCCCCATAATGAAGGAAACATCGCACCTGTGACAGAGCCATCCACGGTGCCCCCATAATGAAGGATACATCGCACCTGTGACAGAACCATCCACGGTGCCCCCATAATGAAGGAAACATCGCGCCTGTGACAGAACCATCCACGGTGCCCCCATAATGAAGGAAACATCGCGCCTGTGACAGAGCCATACACGGTGCCCCCATAATGAAGGATACATCGCTCCTGTGACAGAACCATCCACGGTGCCCCCATAATGAAGGAAACATCGCTCCTGTGACAGAGCCATCCACGGTGCCCCCATAATGAAGGATACATCGCACCTGTGACAGAACCATCCACGGTGCCCCCATAATGAAGGAAACATCGCACCTGTGACAGAGCCATCCACGGTGCCCCCATAATGAAGGAAACATCGCACCTGTGACAGAGCCATCCACGGTGCCCCCATAATGAAGGACACATCGCTCCTGTGACAGAGCCATCCACGGTGCCCCCATAATGAAGGAAACATCGCGCCTGTGACAGAGCCATCCACGGTGCCCCCATAATGAAGGCCACATCGCTCCTGTGACAGAACCATCCACGGTGCCCCCATAATGAAGGACACATCGCTCCTGTGACAGAGCCATCCACGGTGCCCCCATAATGAAGGAAACATCGCGCCTGTGACAGAGCCATCCACGGTGCCCCCATAATGAAGGCCACATCGCTCCTGTGACAGAACCATCCACGGTGCCCCCATAATGAAGGACACATCGCTCCTGTGACAGAGCCATCCACGGTGCCCCCATAATGAAGGAAACATCGCGCCTGTGACAGAGCCATCCACGGTGCCCCCATAATGAAGGAAACATCGCTCCTGTGACAGAGCCATCCACGGTGCCCCCATAATGAAGGAAACATCGCTCCTGTGACAGAGCCATACACGGTGCCCCATAATGAAGGACACATCACACCTGTGACAGAACCATACACGGTGCCCCTATAATGAAGGACACATCGCGCCTGTGACAGAGCCATCCACGGTGCCCCCATAATGAAGGACACATCGCTCCTGTGACAGAGCCATCCACGGTGCCCCCATAATGAAGGAAACATCGCACCTGTGACAGAGCCATCCACGGTGCCCCCATAATGAAGGAAACATCGCACCTGTGACAGAGCCTTCCACGGTGCCCCCATAATGAAGGAAACATCGCTCCTGTGACAGAGCCATCCACGGTGCCCCCATAATGAAGGAAACATCGCTCCTGTGACAGAGCCATCCACGGTGCCCCCATAATGAAGGAAACATCGCACCTGTGACAGAGCCTTCCACGGTGCCCCCATAATGAAGGAAACATCGCTCCTGTGACAGAGCCATCCACGGTGCCCCCATAATGAAGGAAACATCGCACCTGTGACAGAGCCATCCACGGTGCCCCCATAATGAAGGAAACATCGCACCTGTGACAGAGCCTTCCACGGTGCCCCCATAATGAAGGAAACATCGCTCCTGTGACAGAGCCATCCACGGTGCCCCCATAATGAAGGAAACATCGCTCCTGTGACAAAGCCATCCACGGTGCCCCCATAATGAAGGCCACATCGCTCCTGTGACAGAGCCATCCACGGTGCCCCCATAATGAAGGAAACATCGCACCTGTGACAGAGCCATCCACGGTGCCCCCATAATGAAGGACACATCGCTCCTGTGACAGAGCCATCCACGGTGCCCCCATAATGAAGGAAACATCGCTCCTGTGACAGAGCCATCCACGGTGCCCCCATAATGAAGGACACATCGCTCCTGTGACAGAGCCTTCCACGGTGCCCCCATAATGAAGGAAACATCGCTCCTGTGACAGAGCCATCCACGGTGCCCCCATAATGAAGGAAACATCGCACCTGTGACAGAGCCATCCACGGTGCCCCCATAATGAAGGAAACATCGCACCTGTGACAGAGCCTTCCACGGTGCCCCCATAATGAAGGAAACATCGCTCCTGTGACAGAGCCATCCACGGTGCCCCCATAATGAAGGAAACATCGCTCCTGTGACAAAGCCATCCACGGTGCCCCCATAATGAAGGCCACATCGCTCCTGTGACAGAGCCATCCACGGTGCCCCCATAATGAAGGAAACATCGCACCTGTGACAGAGCCATCCACGGTGCCCCCATAATGAAGGACACATCGCTCCTGTGACAGAGCCATCCACGGTGCCCCCATAATGAAGGACACATCGCTCCTGTGACAGAGCCATCCACGGTGCCCCCATAATGAAGGCCACATCGCTCCTGTGACAGAGCCATCCACGGTGCCCCCATAATGAAGGAAACATCGCACCTGTGACAGAGCCATCCACGGTGCCCCCATAATGAAGGAAACATCGCACCTGTGACAGAGCCATCCACGGTGCCCCCATAATGAAGGAAACATCGCACCTGTGACAGAACCATCCACGGTGCCCCCATAATGAAGGAAACATCGCACCTGTGACAGAGCCA
This sequence comes from Dendrobates tinctorius, assembly GCF_039654945.1. Taxonomy (NCBI): domain Eukaryota; kingdom Metazoa; phylum Chordata; class Amphibia; order Anura; family Dendrobatidae; genus Dendrobates; species Dendrobates tinctorius. Next base: position 2,006,883 of record NW_027361695.1, read on the forward strand.
TCCACGGTGCCCCCATAATGAAGGAAACATCGCGCCTGTGACAGAGCCATCCACGGTGCCCCCATAATGAAGGCCACATCGCTCCTGTGACAGAACCATCCACGGTGCCCCCATAATGAAGGACACATCGCTCCTGTGACAGAGCCATCCACGGTGCCCCCATAATGAAGGACACATCGCTCCTGTGACAGAGCCATACACGGTGCCCCATAATGAAGGACACATCACACCTGTGACAGAACCATACACGGTGCCCCTATAATGAAGGACACATCGCGCCTGTGACAGAGCCATCCACGGTGCCCCCATAATGAAGGAAACATCGCACCTGTGACAGAACCATCCACGGTGCCCCCATAATGAAGGAAACATCGCACCTGTGACAGAGCCATCCACGGTGCCCCCATAATGAAGGAAACATCGCGCCTGTGACAGAGCCATCCACGGTGCCCCCATAATGAAGGCCACATCGCTCCTGTGACAGAACCATCCACGGTGCCCCCATAATGAAGGACACATCGCTCCTGTGACAGAGCCATCCACGGTGCCCCCATAATGAAGGAAACATCGCTCCTGTGACAGAGCCATACACGGTGCCCCATAATGAAGGACACATCACACCTGTGACAGAACCATACACGGTGCCCCTATAATGAAGGACACATCGCGCCTGTGACAGAGCCATCCACGGTGCCCCCATAATGAAGGACACATCGCTCCTGTGACAGAGCCATCCACGGTGCCCCCATAATGAAGGAAACATCGCACCTGTGACAGAGCCATCCACGGTGCCCCCATAATGAAGGAAACATCGCACCTGTGACAGAGCCATCCACGGTGCCCCCATAATGAAGGAAACATCGCTCCTGTGACAGAGCCATCCACGGTGCCCCCATAATGAAGGAAACATCGCTCCTGTGACAGAGCCATCCACGGTGCCCCCATAATGAAGGAAACATCGCTCCTGTGACAGAGCCTTCCACGGTGCCCCCATAATGAAGGAAACATCGCTCCTGTGACAGAGCCATCCACGGTGCCCCCATAATGAAGGAAACATCGCTCCTGTGACAGAGCCATCCACGGTGCCCCCATAATGAAGGAAACATCGCACCTGTGACAGAGCCTTCCACGGTGCCCCCATAATGAAGGAAACATCGCTCCTGTGACAGAGCCATCCACGGTGCCCCCATAATGAAGGAAACATCGCACCTGTGACAGAGCCATCCACGGTGCCCCCATAATGAAGGAAACATCGCTCCTGTGACAGAGCCTTCCACGGTGCCCCCATAATGAAGGAAACATCGCTCCTGTGACAGAGCCTTCCACGGTGCCCCCATAATGAAGGAAACATCGCTCCTGTGACAGAGCCATCCACGGTGCCCCCATAATGAAGGAAACATCGCTCCTGTGACAGAGCCATCCACGGTGCCCCCATAATGAAGGACACATCGCTCCTGTGACAGAGCCATCCACGGTGCCCCCATAATGAAGGCCACATCGCTCCTGTGACAGAGCCATCCACGGTGCCCCCATAATGAAGGACACATCGCTCCTGTGACAGAGCCATCCACGGTGCCCCCATAATGAAGGCCACATCGCTCCTGTGACAGAGCCATCCACGGTGCCCCCATAATGAAGGAAACATCGCACCTGTGACAGAGCCATCCACGGTGCCCCCATAATGAAGGAAACATCGCACCTGTGACAGAGCCATCCACGGTGCCCCCATAATGAAGGAAACATCGCACCTGTGACAGAGCCATCCACGGTGCCCCCATAATGAAGGAAACATCGCACCTGTGACAGAACCATCCACGGTGCCCCCATAATGAAGGAAACATCGCACCTGTGACAGAGCCATCCACGGTGCCCCCATAATGAAGGCCACATCGCTCCTGTGACAGAACCATCCACGGTGCCCCCATAATGAAGGCCACATCGCTCCTGTGACAGAGCCATCCACGGTGCCCCCATAATGAAGGAAACATCGCGCCTGTGACAGAGCCATACACGGTGCCCCCATAATGAAGGATACATCGCGCCTGTGACAGAGCCATCCACGGTGCCCCCATAATGAAGGACACATCACTCCTGTGACAGAACCATCCACGGCACCCCCATAATGTGATCGTCATTTGATAGCACACCCCCTTAATCCCTGTATCTCCCATGTGGCTCAGTCTTCCCTGGTAATTACTATACTCAGGTATGGATGCATTGTGTCCGCCTGCTTGCACTTTTCTGTCCTGCAGGTGGCGCTGTTGCATCACATATTTTGCTGCTCTCAGTGGGGGGGATCACCCTTGACTTCTGCTGCTTCTGTGTCCAGTCTATGTAAGTAGTGGGGTCCTCTGGGGTCCAGTCCAATTAAATATTATCACTTTTTTGTGGAAGAAACTTTATTAATAACTTGTGTGTGTGATATATTTCACAGAGATATAGAAAATTCATAATACATGGCGGACCCCCGAGTAGAGATAAATGTTGTTCATGGGCCCACAATAGCCCCATCTGATGGAACTATGAAGGCTGCAGCCCATCAGTGGCCTCTGATGGGCTGCAACATTCATGCGACATAAACAAGGTCGCAAGATTGCTGAAGGACATAGCGCTCTGAGCAGAGGAGTAGCTCTGGGCATCTAAAAAGAGGATGGATAATCCCTTTAATATACATTTAAAGTAAACTCCTGAGCTCCCCCTAGTGGTGGCTGTAGTCAGACTGAATGTAAGTAGTAAAGGAACCTGTTGGCAATTTTTACATATGGAAGTAGTGGTGTGACTGTGTAGGCGTTGTCCCTCAATAGCAATACCTTTAGTGTAGAGATTCGATGTGCCAGTCATGATAATTCTAGTGTAGAAACCATATGCAAATCAGGTTGAAAGTGCACTGGGGGTGTGTTATGCACCTGGATGAAGTACAGTGACTCGCCCTCAGTGCACATCTAACCTGATTTGCATATGGTTTCTACACTAGATTTCTCATGACTGGCACATCGGATCTCTACACTAAAGGTATCATTATTATTGGGGGATAAGCGCCTACACAGTCACACCGCTACTTCCATATGTAAAAACTTGCCAACAGGTTCCTTTACTACTAAAGTAAAGGAACCTGTGGTCAAGAAAGACCAGGGAGGTGACAGAGACACATCGCTGGACCAGGGGAGGGTGAGTAACGTGCGCTTTGTTTTTTTTTGCATATAACTGAGTCTGTTGGTTAAAAATTTGTGAAAGGTGACAATCTATTTAATCCCCGTATTATCGCAGGGGATCTGAAGATCTGTATCAGAAAAGCAAAGCTCTGATTCCAATAAGTAATGACTCGGCTAGTCATTTTGGACCTAAAACCTTTAGCAAATGGCTCAATTATGTGATGCCAGGTCATTCATTAAAGGGGTTATCCATTATGAGAAAAACATGGCTGCTTTTTTTCCAGAAACAGCTCCACCCCTGATCATGGGTTGTGTTTGGTATTGAAATAAATGGAGCTGAGCTGCAATACCACATACAACCTATGGAGAGGGGTGGCGCTGTTTCTGGTTATTTATATTTCCTCTTGCTCCCATCCACAACCTTTGGGATTACATAGTCCGCCATTAGCAGAGGGACGCGCTGGGTCTGCATCTTGCGCTTGTCCTAATGGGGCGGCTTCTCTCAGCAGATGATATCTGACTTTTCAGGTGTTTCATCTTCGTCTTATGTAAGTTTTTTTTGGAATTGACTGAGTTCTGCAAACAAACCCGGATCTTCTCCTTCATCTGATGGAAGCGTTCTCGGCGGACCCTCCCGTCAGCATGTACCCACCATCATCTCCGAAAACAGATTTCTCCCTGGGGTTAATTATTTAAATGATTTCCCCCAAGCAAATAGTGTAGGTGGCGGCAGGTGGATAAACAGCCGGGACCCGTATGCAGCGCACAATGCCAGCTGAATCCTTTCATCCGCGGATCGTTAGCTCTCCTGCGTTCGATATGAGGTTCACACAGAATCATTATTATATTTTTCAGTTTATTTTTTTACAAATTAAAGATATTTATCTTACGCTACATAAACAAAAAGAATATAAAATCCATGCACTAGTTTAGGATCCATGCACGCGGCCGGATTATGGCTCCAGCTAAGCTCCTAGTTGATCCCTGGGAGCTGCAATAAAGCACCGAGAGAAATCTGCAGTTTTGGTAACTGGATCGGTTAAACTTTTTGGTAGAAGAGCGCTATATGGCGGCACGCGCTGTATCTCCAGTCTCCATGCATGTGACTGCGGCTCTCATGCCGGTGATATTGTCTATGTGGATTTCTATAGCAAATTCATGCAATGTTTCTGGTATTGTTTCTTTATATATAAGTACAGGTTACATGAAATGATAATTTATTAGTGCCGGCCGCTGTGATATCAGCATATTAAATGCACTTTTTCTTTTTGGTAGTGTTTGGGATGTTTCCTAAATTCACTCAACTGCAGAGGAATGAATGCGGCTGCCTTACCGCTCCTGGGATAAATGAGACACCTGCCGTCTTCTGCTTCTCGCTCTTTAATTCTTTGCTCTTTAACTCATTTTATTTAATCATTGGGGACAGTGATAGTTAACATTAGCTCATATAGGTCATTACTCTCAGCTGCTCTGACAACTCTTTCAAGCACTTGCTTTTTTTTTTATCCGACTACCATAAAATGATTTGTGGAGTCTCCATGCTTCAGGAGACAATGTTTAATGATAACTAACGACCATTAACATCAATGGCCAACTAATGGCATCTGTGGACAACTACTGACATCAATGGTGGACCAATAACACCATAGACATAAATGGAGGACCTATACTCTATTGGATACCAATAAATTAATGTATGGAAAATGACCTCAATGAGCAAGTAATAGATTCAATATATGACAAATTATATCGATGGATGACAATTGGCATCAATGGGTGACTGGTAATATCTAAGGATGGCCAACGACATCAAGAGATGACCTCAGTAGACAGCCACTTACTGTAAAGAGGAGCAAAAACATTAACAGAAGACAGTGACCTGAATGGACACCAAATTACTAGAATGAATGACCTAAAACATCATTGGACCAATCAACACATTAAGGGACGACAAAATGACATCTATCAGTGTCCAATAACATAAATGAATGACCAGTGATATCAATAGATGACCAATAACGTCAATGGATGACCAATAATGTCAATGGATGACCAATAACGTCAATGGATGACCAATAATGTCAATGGATGACCAATAACGTCAATGGATGACCAATAATGTCAATGGATGACCAATAACATCAATGGATGACCAATAATGTCAATGGATGACCAATAACGTCAATGGATGACCAATAATGTCAATGGATGATCAATAACGTCAATGGATGACCAATAATGTCAATGGATGACCAGTGACATCAGTGGATGACCAATAATGTCAATGGATGACCAATAACGTCAATGGATGACCAATAACGTCAATGGATGACCAATAATGTCAATAGATGACCAATAACATCAATAGATGACCAATAATGTCAATGGATGACCAATAACATCAATGGATGACCAATAATGTCAATGAATGACCAATAACGTCAATGGATGACCAATAATGTCAATGGATGATCAATAACGTCAATGGATGACCAATAATGTTAATGGATGACCAGAGACATCAGTGGATGACCAATAATGTCAATGGATGACCAATAACGTCAATGGATGACCAATAACGTCAATGGATGACCAATAATGTCAATGGATGACCAATAACGTCAATGGATGACCAATAATGTCAATGGATGATCAATAACGTCAATGGATGACCAATAATGTCAATGGATGACCAATAAAGTTAATGGATGATCAATAATGTCAATGGATGACCAATGAACATAAGGATGAGTGACCTCATGGAGATCAACATCCAACACTGCGGAGACACCATCACATGTTTCTCAACGCAGTGATCTAGAGCAATGCCCCCATCCCTTATGGGAAATATGCAAAAGCATGTAAATTAACAGCCGCGGAGACACCATCACATGTTTCTCAACGCAAGCAATGACTAGCCAGGTCTTTCCCCGGGAAGGAACAACCACGGGAAGGGCAGTCTCCAATGAAGGAAACCACCTATGCCAAAACATGGTATCCATCCACAGACAGCTGTTTCGGGGTATCATGTTTTGGCATAGGTGGTTTCCTTCATTGGAGACTGCCCTTCCCGTGGTTGTTCCTTCCCGGGGAAAGACCTGGCTAGTCATTGCTTGCGTTGAGAAACATGTGATGGTGTCTCCGCGGCTGTTAATTTACATGCTTTTGCATATTTCCCATAAGGGATGGGGGCATTGCTCTAGATCACTGCGTTGAGAAACATGTGATGGTGTCTCCGCAGTTTTGGATGTTGATCTCCATGAGGTCACTCATCCTTATGTTCATAGCCTTTCACTAGGCATTGCTCCTACTAGCCAGTTTCCTACTCCACACTGATGAGGGGCAATACCCCGAAACAGCTGTCTGTGGATGGATACCATGTTTTGGCATAGGTGGTTTCCTTCATTGGAGACTGCCCTTCCCGTGGTTGTTCCTTCCCGGGGAAAGACCTGGCTAGTCATTGCTTGCGTTGAGAAACATGTGATGGTGTCTCTGCGGCTGTTAATTTAAATGGATGACCAATAACATCAATGGATGACCAATAACGTCAATGGATGACCAATAACTTCAATGGATGACCAGTGACATCAGTGGATGTCAGTGACCTCAATGGATGACCAGTGATATAAATGGATGACCAATAATGTCAATGGATGACCAGTGACCTCAATGGATGACCAATAATGTCAATGGATGACCAGTGACCTCAATGGATGACCAGTGCCATTAATTGATGACTAATAATATCAATGGATGACAAGTGACATCAATGGATGACCAGTGTCATTAATGGATGACCAATGACATAAATGGATGACCAGTCACATCAAGGACGACCAATAACTATAATGGATGACCAGAGACAATGGACGCCCAGTGTCATTAATGGATGACCAATATCCTCAATGGATGACCAGTGATACAAATGGGTGACCAGTCACATCAATGGATGACCAATAACATCAATGGATGACCAGTGATGTCAAAGGATGGCCGTTAATGTCAACGGACATCCATTGATTTTGACTGGCACCATAGAGAAGATCCCTGTTGTGCAGTTTTACCCTAGTAGAAAAGAAAAAGACAACTGCTCTGTCTACATCGCCATAACAATCTATAGGTACAGCGGTCACATTTGTCTTTATGGAAATATTGTTAATTTTGCAAACAAACTCAGGACATCCCTATGGACGACTTCCGTCTTTTTTCACAGGAAAGTCTAAAAACAAAAACTTAAAAATTAAGAAAAGAAAGAAAAGCATCTTTTTTTTTCTTTTTGCTCCTGCCATTGTGCTGTTATCTAGCTGTATCCATGCTCCCGGCAGATGCATTGTCCTCTCCAGATGGCTGCGTCTCATCCTCCAGCGCGCAGCATTTCATCACAGTGTCCCGTTGATCTGCCGTCGTGCTGTTGATCTGAAAACACCGTCTCCGTATTATTCCGGGCCTGACCGTCTGCCTGTCTCAATGGCTTCTAATTAGACTTCTACAAGTATTGTTTGTGAAGGCAGGAGGAGCGGCGCACCATTGCCTTCACCCGATAAGAAACTCCCCCCCCCCATGCTTTTATTCTGGAAGGTGCACATAGAAAGTGATCGGAGAATTCCTACAGTGAAATGAATAGTCATCCTGGCACAAAAAGTAAAAGATGGAATAAGCCAGAGAGAATAGCTTATTTAAAGGGGCAGTGCACAATGCATCCGGAGAAGATCACTATTGACATGATCATTGTCAATAGTCCAGCGACCTGGAACATTAATACCATTGTTGGTGGGAGTTGAACGCTGTTATGACCTGCTGCAAACCTGATACAACGTTCCTGAGGGCTCATAGCCTAGTCATGATGTGAAATGGCCTGCAGATCACTAGCATTCTTGGGTGGCTGAGAGAGGGGTCTGAAAAAGTCTGAAAAAAAGTGTCTTGATGATGCCTACAGTGAAGTATAGTGATAGCTCAGTGATGCTTAAAGTGAAACATGATGGCGGCTCAGTGATGTCTACAGTGAAGCATGGTGGTGGCTCGATGATGCCTACAGTGAAGTATGGTGACACCTACAGTGAAGCTCGGTGGTGCTTCAGTGATGCCTACATTGAAGCACTGTGGTGGCTCAGTGATACCCACAGTGAAGCATGGTGGTGACTTGGAGATGACTACAGTGAAACGTGGAGGTGGATCGGTGATGCCTACATTGAAGCTTGGTGGTGGCTATAGTGAAGCATGGTGGTGGCTCAGTAATGTCTACAGTCAAGCATGGCGGTGGATGGGTTATGCCTAGAGTGAAGCATGGCAGTGGCTCAGCAATGTCTACAATGAAACATGGCAGTGACTCGGCAATGCTTACAATGGAGCTTGGTGATGCCTATAGTGAAGCATGGTGGTGGCTCAGTGATGCCTACAGTGAAGAATGGCATTGGCTTGGCAATGCCTACAATGAACCATGAGGGTGACACCTATAATGAAGCATGATCGTGGCTCAGTGATGCCTACAGTGAACCAGTGTGTTCACCATTATAGTCAATATAGGGGGCTAACCTCAACTTTTTTATAGCCTGAGATGCACAGCATAGGGCCATACGGTTCCTTCAGCACCCAGCTTGCAGTCTGTGCCATTTACTTGGAGGAACAAGATTTTAGTAAAACTACTACTTCCAGCATGCCTGGAAGGTCAGCCACTGTCAGGATATCCTGGGGGTTGTAATTTTACAAGCCAAAGGATCCGACCAGACTTCTCCCGATCTGTTCCTGCATAAAACCACCACTTAGATTAAAGGTTTATTTGTATGTATCTGGAGACAGATGAGGACTACAGTATACAATTCCTCCGAGAGCACAGTGTACATATTCTGTATACGATCGATTCTGATAAAAATGTTCTTAAATACTGTACAGCATCATCCAGCTGGCCCTGCGTTCTCCCAAAGTGCAAATTTCTGCAACACCCCCACAATCCGTACTCCTCGTCCGTCATTTCTGTCCATCATCTTGGCTGGAGCAATCAGGCCGATCATTCCTATTGCAGGACCGGTGGTAATAACCCGGGCTCAGACCGTACTCCGGACCGTATTGCATAACCCCTAGAAGATCGGGGTGCGGCTAGTTTTATGAGAGATGCAATTAGCAGGCGTGTCCCAATAACTAAGTAGATGCTGGGCGAAGGGAAGAGGAGAATGGGAGTTCGAAGCTTTACCCTGTCTCTTAAAAATGGTTAGGGGGTGCCCCCATTCTGTATGGGATGGAACAGCATGGTCGGTGCTCAGATGTGCGAGGGCAGGTTCTGGATGGGTGCGGAAGGCGGCAGTGGACGGGGCTTGATCTCGCGGGACTTCATGTAGGAGAGGAACTGCTCTGGGATCTCGGCTAAGACATCCTTGGCAAGCCGGGCCATGCTCAGAATTTGGTTTCCAGAACGGTCCACGTAGTCACGGAACGGCACGAACTGTAGAGGAAGAAGAAGGTTCGGTGAGTGGGTGTGGGGGTTTGGTCAGAATTTACTAAATGCTGCAAACCATGGCGTTTCCACATCCTGAAATTGCCCATAATCAGCAAACTGATGCCAGTGGGCTAATGACTGTCAAAGTTGGAGAGGTAGAGATGGATGAATAGGGGCAAATTTCCTACTTCTCCACCCAATAATCTAGTTTGTCCACTTCCGCCAGCTTTCCGTGGCTCCTGACGGGCAGAATGGCGCCACATAGCAACCAGTAGTGTTGAGCAAATAGATTTGCCAGGGTCCGGTAGTCCTTTCAGTAGTCTATGCCTGCTGGACCCGCGCCTCGTGTACCTCCTCCTACCTACTGGCATCCCCATTGCCACCTCGGATTAGTAACCTTGGCGTCATCGCAGCATGACGCACGCTCTCTTTGCTCAACTCTAATGACCATAATAAATCAATGGGTCCATTAGGCCCATGGCAAGTCACAAAAAAATTAAAATTAAGCAATTTTGGTAATCATCTTTATTTTAAATGCACTGCAGCTCCCCTGCAGACCTATGCGTCTCTATGGTTACAGACTACAATGAAACCTTGTAGTCTGATCCTGCAGTCATGGGTCCCTTTCCCTTTGCCTTCTTTCTATAACTGAGCAATAGGAGGGAGAGGAGTAACACCTGATCAAAGCATCAGATGCATCAGACTACAGAGGGATTCTTTGTCGTCTGTAACCATAGAGACACATAAGTCTGCATCAGAGCTGTAGACACAAAAACAATTTTTCCTTAGTTTTTGGTTGCTGAAGCTTATTTGCAAAAGTGGTGCATTTTAGAGAAATTAAAGATAGTTGTAAAACTCTCCAGTCATCACTTCTTTACCTGCACTATGTCTCTTTCTGCAAAACGGCCTCTGGAGGAAACCCGGACCTCATCTCCATCCAGTTCTTCCATCGCTGTGGACAATACGAAAAGTGAGCGTCACTAGTCCTCTCCCAAGGGCCAAACCCTAAATGTATACTGCGCTTCCAATAGGCGGGAGAATCTTACCCCTGAATCACAGGCCGTCTGGGCATGCTGGGAGTTGTAGTTTTGCAGCAAAGAACCACAACCGGTGGCCCCAAGGACAAAGTCGATATACTCCGTGTACACTGTCCTACTGATCGACATTATTTTGATGGATATTTTAGTCTATAAACCACTTTATAATTAAGGTGTACTGCCGCTTTAAGAAAACTGTTCTATTCATGTTTTGTAAATAGTAACTAAAACCAGAAGATACATTGTATATGTAGATGTGAAATCAGACGGGTCATTTCTATAGTAACAGTCTGAAAAAGCGCACGGCGGTGACTCCGCTATAGATTTTCGCTCACAGAGGGGGATCTGCTGCCAGGCGATGATGTACAGGCGGAGGATCGCTTTCCGCCAAAAATTAAATGTACGCGGGACGGGAAAGTCTGTGGAAGGCGTTTACAGCAGACCATTGCGGGAATGGCAGCACGAAGGCGAGAAAAGACGCTGCCATAAAAGTCGCCTCGCAATATGAGGAGATCAAAACATCGCATGTACCCCAAAATGGAATCAGGAAAAACATCAGCTCAGGGCGCAAAAAAATAAGCTTTCTACTAAATTATCTGGTAGAATGAATTGTGTCATTTAAAAGTACAACTCGTCCTGCAAAAAACAAGCCCTCATATGGCTATGTGGATGGAAAAATAAAAAAAAAGTTAGGCTCTGGGAGGAAGGGGAGGAGAAAACAAAAATGGAAAATTGCCTGGGGGGTGAAGGGGTTAAAACCTATTTAATAGCCATATAGTAGCTGCACGAGCGCCCCCTGCTGGTGTTATTCATCCGATGTTCAACATGGGTTTACTAGCAAACTGAAAAAATAATCTTATCTATAAAAATGTAATTAGGGTCAGGGTACCTCCTTAATTCCTAAATGTGTAGGTAGTTATCAGGCAAAACTTACAAGGCGTTAAGTTCAATATTTCCACTAGTGACCACCCAAGTGACCCCATAACAACACAAGACAGGAAGTGTTGTCACAGGGATTCTGGAACACTAGGGTGGTGCTTAATAATTCAAAATTAACTTTTTTGTGTGTACAATAGACTCTAGTATGGAGAATATAGGAGCTCTTTGTTAAAAATTACATTTAAGAAGATAATCCTATGAACACGTTCTTACTGACTCTCCAGTTTGTAAAACCTATTCTATTAAACAGTTTTAGGTAATATGGCTGGTCTGTATGTGCTCTGTGTATACATATGGCTGGTCTGTATGTGCTCTGTGTATACATATGGCTGGTCTGTATGTGCTCTGTGTATACATATGGCTGGTCTGTATGTGCTCTGTGTATACATATGGCTGGTCTGTATGTGCTCTGGGTATACATATGGCTGGTCTGTATGTGCTCTGTGTATACATATGGCTGGTCTGTATGTGCTCTGTGTATACATATGGCTGGTCTGTATGTGCTCTGTGTATACATATGGCTGGTCTGTATGTGCTCTGTGTATACATATGGCTGGTCTGTATGCGCTCTGTGTATACATATGGCTGGTCTGTATGCGCTCTGTGTATACATACGGCTGGTCTGTATGCGCTCTGTGTATACATACGGCTGGTCTGTATGTGCTCTGTGTATACATATGGCTGGTCTGTATGTGCTCTGTGTATACATATGGCTGGTCTGTATGTGCTCTGTGTATACATATGGCTGGTCTGTATGCGCTCTGTGTAAACATATGGCTGGTATGTATGCGCTCTGTGTATACATATGGCTGGTCTGTATGCGCTCTGTGTATACATACGGCTGGTCTGTATGCACTCTGTGTATACATATGGCTGGTCTGTATGCGCTCTGTGTATACATACGGCTGGTCTGTATGTGCTCTGTGTATACATAGGGCTGGTCTGTATGTGCTCTGTGTATACATATGGCTGGTCTGTATGCGCTCTGTGTATACATATGGCTGGTCTGTATGCGCTCTGTGTATACATAGGGCTGGTCTGTATGTGCTCTGTGTATACATATGGCTGGTCTGTATGTGCTCTGTGTATACATAGGGCTGGTCTGTATGTGCTCTGTGTATACATAGGGCTGGTCTGTATGTGCTCTGTGTATACATATGGCTGGTCTGTATGTGCTCTGTGTATACATATGGCTGGTCTGTATGTGCTCTGTGTATACATATGGCTGGTGTGTATGTGCTCTGTGTATACATATGGCTGGTCTGTATGCGCTCTGGGTATACATAGGGCTGGTCTGTATGCGCTCTGTGTATACATATGGCTGGTCTGTATGTGCTCTGTGTATACATATGGCTGGTCTGTATGTGCTCTGTGTATACATAGGGCTGGTCTGTATGTGCTCTGTGTATACATATGGCTGGTCTGTATGTGCTCTGTGTATACATATGGCTGGTGTGTATGTGCTCTGTGTATACATATGGCTGGTCTGTATGCGCTCTGGGTATACATAGGGCTGGTCTGTATGCGCTCTGGGTATACATATGGCTGGTCTGTATGCGCTCTGTGTATACATATGGCTGGTATGTATGTGCTCTGTGTATACATATGGCTGGTCTGTATGTGATCTGTGTATACATATGGCTGGTCTGTATGCGCTCTGTGTATACATAGGGCTGGTCTGTATGCGCTCTGTGTATACATAGGGCTGGTATGTATGTGCTCTGTGTATACATATGGCTGGTATGTATGTGCTCTGTGTATACATAGGGCTGGTATGTATGTGCTCTGTGTATACATATGGCTGGTCTGTATGTGCTCTGTGTATACATAGGGCTGGTATGTATGTGCTCTGTGTATACATATGGCTGGTCTGTATGCGCTCTGTGTATACATATGGCTGGTCTGTATGTGCTCTGTGTATACATATGGCTGGTCTGTATGTGCTCTGTGTATACATAGGGCTGGTCTGTATGTGCTCTGTGTATACATATGGCTGGTCTGTATGCGCTCTGTGTATACATAGGGCTGGTCTGTATGTGCTCTGTGTATACATAGGGCTGGTCTGTATGCGCTCTGTGTATACATAGGGCTGGTCTGTATGTGCTCTGTGTATACATATGGCTGGTCTGTATGCGCTCTGTGTATACATAGGGCTGGTCTGTATGTGCTCTGTGTATACATAGGGCTGGTCTGTATGTGCTCTGTGTATACATAGGGCTGGTCTGTATGCGCTCTGTGTATACATATGGCTGGTCTGTATGCGCTCTGTGTATACATATGGCTGGTCTGTATGTGCTCTGTGTATACATATGGCTGTATGCGCTCTGTGTATACATATGGCTGGTCTGTATGCGCTCTGTGTATACATATGGCTGGTCTGTATGCGCTCTGTGTATACATATGGCTGGTCTGTATGCGCTCTGTGTATACATATGGCTGGTCTGTATGTGCTCTGTGTATACATATGGCTGGTCTGTATGCGCTCTGTGTATACATATGGCTGGTCTGTATGCGCTCTGTGTATACATATGGCTGGTCTGTATGCGCTCTGTGTATACATATGGCTGGTCTGTATGCGCTCTGGGTATACATATGGCTGGTCTGTATGTGCTCTGTGTATACATAGGGCTGGTCTGTATGCGCTCTGTGTATACATATGGCTGGTCTGTATGCGCTCTGTGTATACATATGGCTGGTCTGTATGTGCTCTGTGTATACATATGGCTGGTCTGTATGCGCTCTGGGTATACATATGGCTGGTCTGTATGTGCTCTGTGTATACATAGGGCTGGTCTGTATGTGCTCTGTGTATACATATGGCTGGTCTGTATGCGCTCTGTGTATACATATGGCTGGTCTGTATGCGCTCTGTGTATGGATATGGCTGGTCTGTATGCGCTCTGTGTATACATATGGCTGGTCTGTATGCGCTCTGTGTATACATATGGCTGGTCTGTATGTGCTCTGTGTATACATATGGCTGGTCTGTATGTGCTCTGTGTATACATATGGCTGGTCTGTATGCGCTCTGTGTATACATAGGGCTGGTCTGTATGCGCTCTGTGTATACATATGGCTGGTCTGTATGTGCTCTGTGTATACATAGGGCTGGTCTGTATGCACTCTGTGTATACATAGGGCTGGTATGTATGCGCTCTGTGTATACATATGGCTGGTCTGTATGTGCTCTGTGTATACATATGGCTGGTCTGTATGCGCTCTGTGTATACATATGGCTGGTCTGTATGCGCTCTGTGTATACATATGGCTGGTCTGTATGCGCTCTGTGTATACATATGGCTGGTCTGTATGCGCTCTGTGTATACATATGGCTGGTCTGTATGCACTCTGTGTATACATATGGCTGGTCTGTATGTGCTCTGTGTATACATATGGCTGGTCTGTATGCGCTCTGTGTATACATATGGCTGGTCTGTATGCGCTCTGTGTATACATATGGCTGGTCTGTATGCACTCTGTATACATAGGGCTGGTCTGTATGTGCTCTGTGTATACATATGGCTGGTCTGTATGCGCTCTGTGTATACATATGGCTGGTCTGTATGTGCTCTGTGTATACATAGGGCTGGTCTGTATGTGCTCTGTGTATACATATGGCTGGTCTGTATGCACTCTGTATACATAGGGCTGGTCTGTATGTGCTCTGTGTATACATATGGCTGGTCTGTATGCGCTCTGTGTATACATATGGCTGGTCTGTATGTGCTCTGTGTATACATATGGCTGGTCTGTATGTGCTCTGTGTATACATATGGCTGGTCTGTATGCGCTCTGTGTATACATATGGCTGGTCTGTATGCGCTCTGTGTATACATATGGCTGGTCTGTATGCACTCTGTGTATACATAGGGCTGGTCTGTATGTGCTCTGTGTATACATATGGCTGGTCTGTATGCACTCTGTGTATACATAGGGCTGGTCTGTATGTGCTCTGTGTATACATAGGGCTGGTCTATATGCGCTCTGTGTATACATAGGGCTGGTCTGTATGCGCTCTGTGTATACATATGGCTGGTCTGTATGCGCTCTGTGTATACATATGGCTGGTCTGTATGCGCTCTGTGTATACATATGGCTGGTCTGTATGCACTCTGTGTATACATAGGGCTGGTCTGTATGTGCTCTGTGTATACATATGGCTGGTCTGTATGCACTCTGTGTATACATAGGGCTGGTCTGTATGCGCTCTGTGTATACATATGGTTGGTCTGTATGCACTCTGTGTATACATAGGGCTGGTCTGTATGTGCTCTGTGTATACATATGGCTGGTCTGTATGCACTCTGTGTATACATATGGCTGGTCTGTATGCGCTCTGTGTATACATATGGCTGGTCTGTATGCGCTCTGTGTATACATATGGCTGGTCTGTATGCGCTCTGTGTATACATATGGCTGGTATGTATGCGCTCTGTGTATACATAGGGCTGGTCTATATGCGCTCTGTGTATACATAGGGCTGGTCTGTATGCGCTCTGTGTATACATATGGCTGGTCTGTATGCGCTCTGTGTATACATAGGGCTGGTCTGTATGTGCTCTGTGTATACATAGGGCTGGTCTGTATGCGCTCTGTGTATACATATGGCTGGTCTGTATGCGCTCTGTGTATACATATGGCTGGTATGTATGCGCTCTGTGTATACATAGGGCTGGTCTATATGCGCTCTGTGTATACATATGGCTGGTATGTATGCGCTCTGTGTATACATAGGGCTGGTCTATATGCGCTCTGTGTATACATATGGCTGGTCTGTATGCACTCTGTGTATACATATGGCTGGTCTGTATGCGCTCTGTGTATACATATGGCTGGTCTGTATGCGCTCTGTGTATACATAGGGCTGGTCTGTATGTGCTCTGTGTATACATATGGCTGGTCTGTATGCGCTCTGTGTATACATATGGCTGGTCTGTATGCGCTCTGTGTATACATATGGCTGGTCTGTATGTGCTCTGTGTATACATATGGCTGGTCTGTATGTGCTCTGTGTATACATATGGCTGGTCTGTATGCGCTCTGTGTATACATAGGGCTGGTCTGTATGCGCTCTGTGTATACATATGGCTGGTCTGTATGCGCTCTGTGTATACATATGGCTGGTCTGTATGCGCTCTGTGTATACATAGGGCTGGTCTGTATGCGCTCTGTGTATACATATGGCTGGTCTGTATGCGCTCTGTGTATACATATGGCTGGTCTGTATGTGCTCTGTGTATACATATGGCTGGTCTGTATGCGCTCTGTGTATACATATGGCTGGTCTGTATGCGCTCTGTGTATACATAGGGCTGGTCTGTATGTGCTCTGTGTATACATATGGCTGGTCTGTATGTGCTCTGTGTATACATATGGCTGGTCTGTATGCGCTCTGTGTATACATATGGCTGGTCTGTATGTGCTCTGTGTATACATATGGCTGGTCTGTATGTGCTCTGTGTATACATAGGGCTGGTCTGTATGTGCTCTGTGTATACATATGGCTGGTCTGTATGCGCTCTGTGTATACATATGGCTGGTCTGTATGCGCTCTGTGTATACATATGGCTGGTCTGTATGCGCTCTGTGTATACATAGGGCTGGTCTGTATGCGCTCTGTGTATACATATGGCTGGTCTGTATGCGCTCTGTGTATACATATGGCTGGTCTGTATGTGCTCTGTGTATACATATGGCTGGTCTGTATGCGCTCTGTGTATACATATGGCTGGTCTGTATGCGCTCTGTGTATACATAGGGCTGGTCTGTATGCGCTCTGTGTATACATATGGCTGGTCTGTATGTGCTCTGTGTATACATATGGCTGGTCTGTATGCGCTCTGTGTATACATATGGCTGGTCTGTATGCGCTCTGTGTATACATATGGCTGGTCTGTATGTGCTCTGTGTATACATATGGCTGGTCTGTATGTGCTCTGTGTATACATAGGGCTGGTCTGTATGCGCTCTGTGTATACATATGGCTGGTCTGTATGTGCTTTGTGTATACATAGGGCTGGTCTGTATGTGCTCTGTGTATACATAGGGCTGGTCTGTATGCGCTCTGTGTATACATATGGCTGGTCTGTATGTGCTCTTATGTATACATGTGTGTGCTGTGTGTGTCACATACTGTGTGTATATGCAGTATCCACATGTATAAATCCCGGGAGTGCAGATGAGAGTTCATAGGTGTGAATATGTCGGCTATCACCCAATGAACGAGCAAAATGCTGCCTATTCATCGGGTGATTGTATTGTTTACACAAATCCTTGTTCTCAGCCGCACATCGCCCGATGTAAGCTGCAGATAACATGATACTGTATGGGGACAGGATGATCTACTAGTGATCGTTCTGTGCCCACCATTCTTTCTCGGCCGTTGGAAAGAGGCCGGAAAACAAGCGTGAACGACTTGTAAATACAACCGAAATGTTTCTGTGTGATGGTGCAATATGAGAGCATCAGTGGCCCCACTTTACACTTTTGCCCAGGGCACCACTTTGTCTAAAACCGGCCGTGTGGATGGCTATGTGACCCCAAGGTCCCTGTTTTGTACCCTGTCCCACCAGGGCAGAGCGATGCATTGTGGGAACATCTGAATTAATAAGATGTAATAAAGCTTTTTCCTTATAATAAAGGATGAAGTGAGATGAATATTGTACGGGTGCGGGGAGTGAGCAGGCGGCCATACTGCTGTGTACAGATCCATAATAGTGTGGTGAAGACACAAGGTGACACCGGCCCGGGCCGCGCACTGCCGGCTGCCGCATGTCAATAATGGAACCGTCACAATCCTGTGGGAACAATTAACTGAGGAAACGAGACAGCGGCTTCTCACAGGCTGACGGCATCATCAGGATCACATAGTACGCCATTACTTCTAATTTACTAATTATTTTATGCCTGAAGAGGCAACAAATAAATCTATTATCTATCCATCTACTATCTATCTATCTATCTATTACCATATCTATTATCTATCTATCCATCTATCAATTATCTATTGTCTATTATCCATTTATCTATCTATTATCTATCTATATATCTATTAACTAAGACTAAGACTAACATCCCCCGTAATCCGAACCTCGCACCTCCGCCTCCAAGACTTCTCTCGTGCTGCTCCAGCTCTCTGGAATGCACTTCCCCAGGCGATCAGACTGATACCTAGCCCTGACCTATTCAAGCGCGCTTTGAAAACCCATCTCTTCAAACAAGCCTACCACATCAACTACTCAGCAAGCTAACTTTGCCCTGTTCCCTCCTTCCAAATATTATTCTGAATCTGCACCCTACTATTCATCTGTCTCCACACCCTTCATGCACATGATAACTGCACTTGATACTTGTCTATTGCACTTAAACACACGGGCTGATGACCGGATCATGCAGCTTTATATGAAAATCCCTATTATAATTGCCAGACCTGAATCAACAAGCATTTCTCACCTACTGTGTCCCCCCATTTCCTTGTAGATTGTAAGCTTGCGAGCAGGGACCTCACTCCTAATGTCACTGTTTGAATTGTCTTAACTTGTATTGAATTTATTGTCTGTACATGTCCCCGCTTAATTGTAAAGTGCTGCGGAATATGTTGGCGCTATATAAATAAAAATTATTATTATTATTATTATTAACTATCCATTATCTATCTATCTATCTATCTATCATCTATTTATCCATCTATCTATTATCTATCAATTATCTATTATCTATCTACTATCCATCTATCATCTATCTATTACCATATCTATTATCTATCTATCACCTAAGTATCTATCCATCTATCAATTATCTATTGTCCATTTATCTATCTATTATCTATCTATATATCTATCATATATCCATCTATCTATTATATCTCAATTATCTATCTATCCATTATCTATCTATTATCTATCTATCTATCTCCTATCTATCTATCTATCTATCTATCTATCTATCCATCTATCAATTATCTATTGTCTATTATCCATTTATCTATCTATCTATCTATTATCTATCTATCTATTATCTGTCTTATCTATCTATCCATTATCTATCTATTATCTATATATCTATCTATTATCTATCTACTATCTATCAATTATCTATTATCCATTTATCTATCTATTATCTATCTATCTATTATCTATCTATTTATTTATTATCTCTCTATTATCTATCTATCTATCTATCTATCTATCTATCTATCTATCTATTATCTCTCTATTATCTATCTATCCATTATCTATCTATCTATCCATTATCTATCTATCTATCTATCTATCTATCTATCCATTATCTATCTCCCAGCACATTTTTCCATTAGATTTGATTCCAGACCTCAGTTCACACATTTGAGGCTCCGCTGTCGTCTTTTATAACCTTTCACAACCTGTCATTTTCCTTATATTTTCAGCTGTAATTTATGGTTCAGCTGATTCTGGAGTCGTGTCCGGATCACTAATATGTTATTTACCTCCTAATTTGTGAGTGAATCTGGGTCAGCGGCCGGCGCTGAATACACAATTCTGCGGTGACTAATTCAATTTCTAATACGTGACGTCACCTTCCTGCATCTACTTTGCCTTTGGAGATCGGGATTTGCATGGGATACACGCAGATACGTCCCGAAGTATGAGAAGGATCGGGCAGATGGAGGAAGATAATGACGGGTTTTCTAGGGTTAGAGGAGGCCAAGGAGTTCTGGATTTTGTGAGTCAAGGGCCGGATCAAGGTCTGATGACCTCCGGGTACAACGTGTGCAGTTCATTTTGGCTTCATACAATGCCCTTATAGTATTGCCTTATGAGTCCTACTGAATATGGCCATACACTATGGCTGACATTGCTCTACTTACTGACTTCTCCTAGAACAATCTCCTTTTACCACATTTTGCACATTCCTCTTTCCGTTCCTTTGGCCGTGTCCTCCTCTCCCCCGGCCTCGTCGTCCTGCTCTTGCTGGAGGCCAGGAGTAACCTGTAACCACGAGGCTCTGGCAGAGCTGACAAATGAGGTTACAGTCGCCCCTTCATTCTGATCGGAAATGACTTGTAGAATAAATGCCCGCGATGCCCTTGGACGCCTAATCCCATCGTACGCTGCTGTCTGTAAATCTTTGCGCTGTAGATGGGATATGTGTGCCGATCTTCTCCCATTACACTTGATCTGTCGCTTACAGAACTCTGACCTAATCTTTTTTTTCAAAGCAGAAAAGAAATAGAAAGGCCTGGAATATCGCCCTTCACAACTGTTCCATATAACGGAAAGGTAAAAGAAAATCAAAAATTACTTTTCACACTTCCAAATGAAGAATTTTTGCAGCTTGGCAACTGGTAACGCTCCGACAGATGAGAAGGGAGAAGTCCGAGATATTGTGCTGTCAGGGGATCAAACAGGACGTGTGCACAGTATACCATTGTGAGATTAGCGCACCTCAGGTGTAATCAGGATGGTTGTGGGATAAGAACCACATAAAGATAAAGCCACCATGTTAATAAATTCCTCTATACCTTGTTAACGTGTTTGGAGGCCATGAGCGAGGTCGTTAATGGTCGTCTGAGGAACGTTCTGCTGCTGAATGCACTTGGCCAAATCATCAAGATCCGCTGCTGGCAGCTCCTTTGTGATCACTGACCAATCCCATCCATGATGTGCTCGATGGGAGACAAGTCTGGAGACTCTGCAGCCATGATAGTACGCTTAGGTCACACAGGCTGCTCACAGTAGCACCAGCAACATGCGGACATGGGATGTCGTGCTGAAAAAAACAGCTCTTTAGAGAAATGGCAGCACCACTGGTTACACAACCAAATCAATGTAGCTGATAGTCTACTGGGAATGAAGACTAGAGGGGTCCGGCTTCTGTACATTATGGTACATTATGTCCCCCACAACATAATCTCAGAAGTAGGAACAATGTGACGTTCCCTTGTGAAGGGATCTTCATGGCGTCTAATTCATAGGCTACACTCATAGCTAGAGATGTCAGACCTCCATTCCAGCCTCCATTGCCTTCTAGCTCTGTAGAAAGATAGCCTATGAGACCGGTGGCATGAGGTCAGTGGACGCCTGTTGCCAGATGTCCAGCTCGTAGACTAATGTCGTGCAAATTCCTTCTGATGGTTTGTGTAGATGTGGTGTGATGCCCTAGTCTTTGTACATGATGTCCAATTTCACTTGCAACACAGAATGGATCCATAGTGGACCCAGCGGAGGCCATTTCTCCAAAGTGTCCTAGGAGCCGTTTTTTAGCTCAACAACGCCAGGCCACATATTGCTCGTGCTACTGTGAGCAGCCTGTGACCAAAACTTGCTCCCATGGCTGCAGCATCTCCATACTTGTCTCCATCGCGCATATTGGGGACGTCACCAGTCGGTGATTACACAGGAGCTGCCAGAAGCGGATTTTGATGATTTGCCCAAGTGCATTCAGCGGGAGAACCTTCCTCAGACGACCATTAATGACCTCAGTGATATCAGCCGGGATTTCTGCACAAGGCTGAGACTCCAGACTGAGTAATTTGAAAGGTTTTACAAATGCTGCTTCCATTTCCCCATTACGAGATCAGTGACGTCTCCATCCTGTGATTTCCGGAATTCCATGACTTTTCCTTCTTGATGTTGCAGTTTGTAAAGTCACTATCCCACTTTCTGGAGGTGTAACTTCAGCCTCCTGTGCCCCTATACAAAATCTGTGTGGGGGTCCGACCCCATCATGTGCCATCTATAGTATTGGGGTCTTCCTATGTGGCACTGGGACCTTGAGGCTCTAGGACCCTTGTACGACTGCTATCTCAACCCCCAATAGTTACGGTCACTTTCCACCACACGTTACATTCCCTCCTCAGGTAGAAGGGAGTTCTCTACATCTATGGCATCTACTAACCAGGGCATCTTCTCCTTGTTAATCCTTGCTGGGTGTCTTTTGGGCATTTCTACTTTTGGCAGCAGTGAAATCTTCCCTTCTGCTGTAAATATGTATTCAGGATGCCGTCTAATTACTTTGTAGATGCAATGACTTTGTACCGTTCCCGAGAGTTTCTGCTGTTATTTTCTTCTACAGGTGCAGTGATGATACCTCAAGGCAGAGCAGCCGGAGAGCGGCACAAATTAACTGTTCCTCGGCTGCCTCTGCCAACGAGGCATGGTGGGCCGCAACGTTGAGGAAATGGCATGAAGGACTGATGGTTTCCTTAAGATGGCAGGAAATGTCTCATTACTTCTGCCACCAACCCGCAACTGCAAACCTATTGCACCTCTAGGCATCTGATAGTCCTCATATGGGACTGTGGTAGTGCTTAAAGGGATCACTGTGATCCTACATAGGAAAGGATAGTAGGGCTGAATGTGACAGTTCCTTTAGGGGTGCCATGATACCGACTGCCATCGAGGGTCTTGACAACCACGGACCCTAGAAAAGACATAGCAGATAACTCACCGTCAAATTCTGCCGGACCGACTCCTACGATAATGATGGACAATGGTAACGATGAAGCCTAGGAAGAGAGTAGAAAGTTTAAAAGTTTAAGAGAAACCTGAGGATCATAAATGCGCTCCGACCATTGCAGGACCAGCACCCTCCCAACGGACAGCTACCCTGGTCCCACCATCCAGCCAAGAAGGGAGAATAAAAGGTTGTGGGCATCCCTGGCCAGGGATGGGGTCAAATCACATATGAGAATAGTCCAATTGTTTGGGTGACTGCTTTCTCTTTATTGTTGTGTAAAAATTCCCCTTGCTTTGTGGCTTTGTCCACCATTTACTTGTTCCATTGCATCCAAAAATAATTTTTTTTTTAGCAAATTTGATTAAAAAAAATAAATCACCTATCTTTTGTGTCTGCAGTTCTATTGCAGAGTAATGTGTCTCCTTGGTAACAGAAAACAAACAAGCGGTGTAAACTGCAGGATTTGACTTCACTGTTTGTTTGTTGCCTGTTGTCATGGAGACCCATAATTCTGCATAGGAGCTGTAAACCCAAAACGATCAAGACTTTTTTTAATCAAGACTCATACCGAAATTTCTTCCTTTTTTCACTTCATAAGCAATGAGCAATTAAATAAAATCTTCTGACTGCTGATGCATTAAAAAAAAGTTCCTTTAAGAACAAAAAAAAAAAGGCAAATTTCAGCTGATGAGTTAAAAAAAAAAAAAAGGATAAGACTAATGCTCTGGGCCATAATTAGAAAACCCCGGAGTTCTTACGGTCCACTGCTGAAAATAACGAGGGCTTTTATGACGGATCCCCTTGATGCTGCTCTGTATGGAATGGACGGACGGCGAGTACAGTCAGTAAGCGTCTTCTTTTCTAGGCTTCTTTCGGAGAACACAGAGCAGCTCTCTTCTACAAAGCCGCACTCTACAGGATTATTATTAACCTTCCTCCGTTTTAATTGGAATTAATGTCAACTACACATTAAGGCAGATTTTCATCAGCGGCAAGAAAGATTATTTTTTTTTTTTAATTTCCTAACCTACCGGGAATCTTGGTATTGTATGCGCTGGTTTTCACATACTAATTGCCGTTCTCCACTCCCCCCTACACGGCCCGGAGGAAATAAGGTATTATTCAGCCTCTCTCCTAATTTCTCCATAATGAGTACTACCTGCTGCTCCTGCCTCTGTCAAAGCCATCACAACTTATTCTCAAAAGTTCAGACATTTACTAATTTAACACTTAAAGGAGTCCTGGCACGTGTTCTAAATATGTATATTTTTTTACGCACAGTAAATGCCGCTGTTCTCCTGAATCCGATGATGTTTTTCATTTGTTCCTGCTCCTCTCCATTCCTGAGAAATGGCCTCCTATTCCCTGTATTTAAATCTTGTTTTGTTGGCTATGGGCGTGGTCTTTATTTTTCTCGTGGACCACACCCACTTAGATAAAAGATTACATTTATATAAGGGAAAAATGGGTCATATCTCAGGAATGGAGAGGAGCAGGAACAAACGAAAAACATCGCCGGATTCAGAAGATCAGCGGCATTTACACCAGATAAAAAAAATTACATATTTATGGCAAGAGACAGGAGGTAGTCATTAATGGGATATATGTGTATTAATGTAATTGTAATTATTATATTAGAAAAATAGTCTTCAATTCTGGAGAAACCTATAAAGACAGACAGAAAACTGACATAAAAAATAGAATAAATGATTACTTGACCCTAATGCTTTAGCTTTGCCTACAACATGTGCACTCACATTGACGATGGCTTCTTTGGTCTGCGCCATATCAGAGATGACTCCATCAGTGATGATCAGGAGGACGTAATACTGAGATCCATCCGTCACTTGACCTGCGGCACTTGGGAAGAACAGAGAATAGGGACAAATCAGCTTATCCTGAAGGTTGTCCCGGATATTCATTGATGACCTATCCTTAAGTATGGTCTTACTATCAGATTAGTGGCGGGCCACCACCTACCATCACAACCACCAATTAGCTGCTAGTGTACGGACTCAAAGCAGCACAGCTCCATACACCATGTACTGGCCATTCTCAGGTACTGCAGCTCAGAGCACATTGATTTCAATAGGCGCTGAGCTGCTATTCCAAGAACGGCCACTACATGGTGTATTGAGCTGTACACTGTGTACATGTGGTTGCAAACATCAGATTGCTGGGTGTCGAACTCCCGACGGTCTGATATTGATGACCTATCCTATAGACAGGTCATCAATATAAAAAGTTCAGATCTTGGGGTTCAGGTGTCTGAGCACTTATTAATGTCTTTATATTACATCTTTATGTGCGCAATATTTTTTTTCCAGAGTTACCAGCTCCATTTTTCTGATAAAGAGCTCCAAATCTCTTACACAGACATAATGATATATTATAAAATTCTCATTGCTTGCAGCCACCACTAGGGGGAGCCCAGGAGCTGACTGCATACAGTTCTACTATTGAAACCAATGTATAAACTGTATAC
Organism: Dendrobates tinctorius; assembly: GCF_039654945.1. Lineage (NCBI taxonomy): Eukaryota > Metazoa > Chordata > Amphibia > Anura > Dendrobatidae > Dendrobates > Dendrobates tinctorius. Next base: position 2,032,362 of record NW_027361695.1, read on the forward strand.
AGTAAAGAAGAGAGAACTACAGACCCCAGAAGTGTGGAAATCACTGATCACACACATATAATGCATATTACCTGGCAACCTGATTAATAACTGGTGCAAAATTGGTTGGTCCGTAAAGCTGAACAGTCCGCAGACTTTTAAAATATGCTTCCAGCACGCCCTGTATCCCCACACAGTTTGGACTTTCCATGTCGCCGTTCTGAAAGCAAAATACATATTAAATGACACAAGAAATTGTAAATAATAATAATAATAATAATTAATTAATCTGGGATTTATGGGACCAGGAAAGAATTTCTGGACTATTAAAACGTAGATAAAAAAACAGAATAATAATAATTATACAATTATAATTTAATTGAGTATACATTTTGTTTAATATAAATTAAGTAAACAATAATTAAATATTATATATATATATATATATATATATATATATATACACACACACACAACCAACATTGAAAAAAATAAATAAATAGTACTTTATTTTTTGCATATGTGGCAGGAAATGATAGAAAATATGTCATAAGACATTTACAAACCAGCGGGAACTCATGGGAAATCTTGCCATCTGGAGGAATCTTGGCACCGAAACCATAAGCCGGGTATTGTTTGTCACTGTCATAGTCCTGGATAATTTCTCCGACAGCTTTCAGTGCCATGCCGTATGCGTTCAACTGGTAGGGGTTCATGTAGTGGAGCGAGGTGGGCTGCGAGGGGTTACCTGGGGAGGCGATGCAACAAATTAACCCTTGCCTTGGGTGTATCCAATTGTGTCCTAAGAAGAGGCTAAGTGACCAGAGTCAAATCGGTCTGTGCAGTGATATAAGATCATGCTTATGCACTGACCATTGGTTGAATGAGCTATTTCTCCTGACCCCCTAATGTACATGCACGCTCAGTTTGGCAGAGCGTGCATACTATTTTAATGCAGAGAGGGAAATTTCAGCTCTATCTCTGCTAAGACAATATTTTCAATAGTTATTGGCCGAACAAGCCATTTCTCCTGACTCACCATATACACATGCACATTCAGTTTGGCTGAGCGTGCATACAATATTAATAGTGAGAGCATGATGAACTGATTCCAGACAGCTCTGGTGGTAACTTATCTCCCCTGAGAACAAAAGGGGTTGATATTCAGCATGAGGACCCATATATCTCCTGACACTATCTGACAGGGGTAAGTGGGGAGACCCCCATACACAGATAGGTCGGTCAGTCCTACTGATGGGTCAGTGCTATATGTGAGAGCACTGGTCTCCCCTCGTCCCTCTTCTCTCCAGCACGTGCTGCGATGCATTTTGCCTCCAGTTTCGAGCAGCTACATATGGAGCCGCTGGAGGAGTCAGTTCTGCAGCCTCATTAAGTGGGGAGGTGAACCGACACCATCAGCAAAGCCGTGGCCGACCTGCGCGGCCCCGTTAGCTCACCCGTACCTCCCCACAGACACTTGTCATTTTCGGAGCAGTGAGAGTCCTGCAATTAATCGGAATAATGGAGGAAAGTTGGGGGAGGAAGAAAAAAAAATAACGTTCTCTGCTCACCGTTCGAAGCTGTAAAATCGATGGCGACTGTGAAGTTTAATTGCGTCCTAGGAAAAAAAAAATAAAAAGTAGAAAAAGTAATTGTGGATTTTTCAGAGCGATGTGTAATGGAACATTTCCCTTGTTTATTTCTGCCACTGATTCAACACATTGGTGAGTATTCCTATATACAGTACCAACACACCCAGCAACAATGATCATCTACGTTTTGGTATGTCCATACTCCCTAGATGGCATATGATCAGATGTCAGCCATGTTGTCTGACCCCTCATGCATATGCGTGCTCCATTTGGCTGAGCATACATGTATTTTGAAAGGGAAGAAAGTCACGTTTGTTGACCGTTCGTCTCCATCAGGAACACAAGGATTGGTCATTGCTCACTACTAAGCCACCAGGGGCGGACAGATCATTGGTGCAACCTTTGCAGCCACACAGGGGCCCCAAGAGGTCAGGGGGCCATTTTTACCTCCAAAGCAGATGGAATTGTGTGTTATTGAACTGCAAGGGGTCTATATATTGTTCTTGGGCCTCTTCTGTCTCTGTCCGCCAGTACTGAGAAGACCATGAGGTTTAGGACTTATGGTGGCCACACACCTTGGCCGTCTCCACATCCCATATAAATGGACGCTGGCTCTAATTGAGCATCCATGTATTCATAATGGGAGGAAGGGAGTAGGGTGCAGTTGATTCCTCCATATCTTTTATGAGAATTAATGATTGGGCGTGTTGAAATTCAATATGCCTGATCCTATCATCAGGATGGAGGCAGGACACCCCAATGCACAGATGACCACTAGAGAAACAATATTGTGATCCCCCACCATCGTCAGACTCATGACGATCCTTGTACAGCGCTGCAGAATATGTTGGTGTTATAGTCAGACTAGTCCTTGTACAGTCATCAAAAGATAAATCGGCGGCCGATAAAACAATGGCTATTCTCTTTACCGCCCATCCTACAGGGTGTAATGTCATCTAGAAAATGAAGAGGGTTGTACTCACCCGCCTTTGATGTAATCCACAAATGTATATTCTGATTCCGCTTTGAAAGACAGAAGTGTCACCTGTGAAACATGGGAGATACTCAGCCGTCAATCATCCGCACCACCAGCAGGTACTGAGCCAGGGAGACCTCCGGCGGGCCCAGCGATAATGGGGTCCAAACACAACACTGCCTATGAGCAGAGTACTGCTGCTTCACTTTACCAATATTTTTTACTAATTCCTTTCCACCCAGAGATTGCTGAGACGTGTAGTTCATAATGACGTCGTCACAGTGTCCCTCAATGACACTGCAGCCACCAGTGACTCCAGCTTGGCTGCAATGTCTGTTGGGAGTCTACGGTCGTCATAAAGACTCCATAGGTGGCTGCCACATATTGTAGAGAAATGGGACTCGATAAGTAAAAGAAAGTCCTGGAGACCTGATTTAAAAGGGGGTTCTGAGAAAGGACAGGTTTGGTAACAAGATTTGCAGGACCTGGGTCACGTGACCATGTTGGTAGTCTGGACTGCAGCCCTGCAAACTTCCTCTTACCTGCACCTTTTTTGTCTAGTAGACTTGGCAACGATGATGTTGCACTGGGCTGTGGCGCTGGTGGTGGGGTTATCAACCGGACCAGGGGACCCGGGTCTTACAAATTTTTTTTGCACAACTCTAGTTAGCAAGATATGATGAGTGCGGATGATAATGAAGGGACTACACCGCACAGCGCCATACGTCTGGGTGTGACTGTGCCTGGTACTGCAGTTCCTGTAATCGGGATTAAAAGCTGCAGGAACAGTCACAGGAAGGAGTGACGCTGCCCCTTCATTCTGGACGCTCCATTTTTGGGTTTGTCTCCTTTTTTCAGTTTGGGTTAGGGCTGTGGGTCATTTTGTAAATCTGCCCCTCCGCCTCCACCCCGCAGCAGACGACGAGTCAAACCAGCCTTGTGTAATCCCACAGCGTGGATGATACACTGCAACGTCCGTCGTAAAGGTAACGATTTCCTTATAGACATAGGGTCTGGTGAACGTTGTCTCACCGTTCCGGAGTTGATGTATTTCTTCTTTTTGCACTTCTTTTTTGGATTTAATACCTACGGAGAGAGGAACGACACGTCAAGGATGCCGCTCCTGTGACTGTCAGCGCGCCAGCATTGATCTTCATTAGCTCGAGAAGGCGAGTAGGAGCTCCGTCCTCATCCACCTCTGGACCCACAGTCACAATTAACCCCTTCACCCCCAAGGGTGGTTTGCACGTTCATGACCGGGCCAATTTTTACAATTCTGACCACTGTACCTTTATGAGGTCATAACTCTCGAACGCTTCCATGGATCCCGGTGATTCTGACATTGTTTTCTCGTGACATATTGTACTTCATGTTAGTGGTAAAATTTCATTCAAATAACTTGCGTTTATTTGTGAGAAAAACGGAAATTTGGCGAAAATTTTGAAAATTTCGCAATTTTCCAACTTTGAATTTTTATGCCCTTAAATCACAGAGATAAGGCACACAAAAAACTTGATAACTAACATTTCCCACATGTTTACTTTACATCAGCACAATTTTGGAACCAAAATTTTTTTTTGTTAGGAAGTTATAAGGGTTAAAAGTTGACCAGCGATTTCTCATTTTTACAACACCATTTTATTTTTAGGACCACATCACATTTGAAGCCACTTTGAGGGGTCTATATGATAGAAAATACCCAAAAGTGACACCATTCTAAAAACTGCACCCCTTAAGGTGCTCAAAACCACATTCAAGAAGTTTATTAACCCTTTAGGTGCGTCACAGGAATTTTTTTGAATATTTAAAAAAAAATGAACATCTAACTTTTTTTCATAAAAAAAATACTTCAGGTTCAATTTTTTTTATTTTACCAAGGGTAACAGGAGAAATTGAACTGCAAAAGTTATTGTGCAATTTGTCCTGAGTACGCAGATACCTGATATGTGGGGGGGAACGACTGTTTCGGCGCATGGCAGAGCTCAGAATGGAAGGAGCGCCGTTTGACTTTTTCAATGCAAAATTGTCTGGAATTCAGATTGGACGCCATGTCACGTTTGGAGAGTCCCTGATGTACCTAAACAGTGGAAACCCCCTACAAGTGACCCCATTTTGGAAACTAGACCCCCCAAGGAACTTATCTAGATATGTGGTGAGAACTTTGAACCCACAAGGGCTTTACAGAAGTTTATAACGTACAGCGGTACAATTAAAAAAATCATATTTTTTCCACAAAAATGATCTTTTCACCCCAATTTTTATTTTCCCAAGGGTAACAGGACCCTAAAAGTTATTGTGCAATTTGTCCTGAGTACGCTGATACCCCACATGTGGGGGTAAACCACTATTTGGGCGCATGGCAGAGCTCGGAAGGGAAGCAGCGCCATTTGACGTTTTTGGCTGGAATTGAGATCGGACACCATGTCGCGTTTGGAAAACCCCTGATGTACCAAAACAGTGGAAACCCCCCACAAATGACACCATTTTGGAAACTAGACCCCCTAAGGAACTTATCTAGATGTGTGGTGAGAACTTTGAACCCCCATGGGCTTCACAGAAGTTTATAACATAAAGCCATACAATTAAAAAATCATATTTTTTAAACAAAAATGATCTTTTCACCCTCAATTCTTATTTTTCCAAGGGTAACAGGACCCTAAAAGTTATTGTGCAATTTGTCCTGAGTACGCTGATACCCCACATGTGGGGGTAAACCACTATTTGGGCGCATGGCAGAGCTCGGAAGGGAAGCAGCGCCATTTGACGTTTTTGGCTGGAATTGAGATCGGACACCATGTCGCGTTTGGAAAACCCCTGATGTACCAAAACAGTGGAAACCCCCCACAAATGACACCATTTTGGAAACTAGACACCCTAAGGAACTTATCTAGATGTGTGGTGAGAACTTTGAACCCCCATGGGCTTCACAGAAGTTTATAACATAAAGCCATACAATTAAAAAATCATATTTTTTCCACAAAAATGATCTTTTCACCCTCAATTCTTATTTTTCCAAGGGTAACAGGACCCTAAAAGTTATTGTGCAATTTGTCCTGAGTACGCTGATACCCCACATGTGGGGGTAAACCACTATTTGGGGGCATGGCAGAGCTCGGAAGGGAAGCAGCGCCATTTGACGTTTTTGGCTGGAATTGAGATCGGACACCATGTCGCGTTTGGAAAACTCCTGATGTACCAAAACAGTGGAACCCCCCACAAATGACACCATTTTGGAAACTAGACCCCCTAAGGAACTTATCTAGATGTGTGGTGAGCACTTTGACCCCCCCAGTGCTTCACAGAAGTTTACAACGCCCGGGCGTGAAAATAAAAAATTCGTATTTTTTCCACAAACATGATCTTTTAGTCACCATTTTTTTATTTTCCCAAGGGTACCAGGAGAAATTGGACCCCAAAAGTTGTTGTCCAATTTGTCCTGAGTATGCTGATACCCCATATGTGGGAGAAAACTACTGTATGGGCACACGTCGGGGCTCGGAAGGGAAGTAGTGACGTTTTGGAATGCAGACTTTGATGGAATGGTCTGCGGGTGTGATATTGCCTTTGGAGAGCCCCTAATGTACCTAAACAGTGGAAACCCCCCACAAATGACACCATTTTGTAAACTAGACCCCCCAAGGAACTTATCTAGATGTGTGGTGAGCACTTTGACCCCCCCAGTGCTTCACAGAAGTTTACAACGCCCGGGCGTGAAAATAAAAAATTCGTATTTTTTCCACAAACATGATCTTTTAGTCACCATTTTTTTATTTTCCCAAGGGTACCAGGAGAAATTGGACCCCAAAAGTTGTTTTCCAATTTGTCCTGAGTACGCTGCTACCCCATATGTGGGAGAAAACTACTGTATGGGCACACGTCAGGGCTCGGAAGGGAAGTAGTGACGTTTTGGAATGCAGACTTTGATGGAATGGTCTGCGGGTGTCATGTTGCCTTTGGAGAGCCCCTAATGTACCTAAACAGTGGAAACCCCCCACAAATGACACCATTTTGTAAACTAGACCCCCCAAGGAACTTATCTAGATGTGTGGTGAGCACTTTGACCCCCCCAGTGCTTCACAGAAGTTTACAACGCCCGGGCGTGAAAATAAAAAATTCGTATTTTTTCCACAAACATGATCTTTTAGTCACCATTTTTTTTATTTTCCCAAGGGTACCAGGAGAAATTGGACCCCAAAAGTTGTTTTCCAATTTGTCCTGAGTACGCTGCTACCCCATATGTGGGAGAAAACTACTGTATGGGCACACGTCAGGGCTCGGAAGGGAAGTAGTGACGTTTTGGAATGCAGACTTTGATGGAATGGTCTGCGGGTGTCATGTTGCCTTTGGAGAGCCCCTAATGTACCTAAACAGTGGAAACCCCCCACAAATGACACCATTTTGTAAACTAGACCCCCCAAGGAACTTATCTAGATGTGTGGTGAGCACTTTGACCCCCCCAGTGCTTCACAGAAGTTTACAACGCCCGGGCGTGAAAATAAAAAATTCGTATTTTTTCCACAAACATGATCTTTTAGTCACCATTTTTTTTATTTTCCCAAGGGTACCAGGAGAAATTGGACCCCAAAAGTTGTTGTCCAATTTGTCCTGAGTACGCTGACACCCCATATGTGGGAGAAAACTACTGTATGGACACACGTCGGGGCTCGGAAGGGAAGCAGTGACGTTTTGGAACGCAGACTTTGATGGAATGGTCTGCGGTTGTCATGTGCGTTTGGAGAGCCCCTGATGTACCTAAACTATTGAAACTCCCCACAAGTGACCCCATTTTGGACACTAGACCCCCCACGGAACTTATCTAGATGTGTGGTGAGCACTTTGAACCCCCAAGTGCTTCACAGAAGTTTATAACACTCGGACGTGAAAATAAAAAAAATCATTTTTTTTCCACAAAAATGATATTTTTGCCCCCAATTTTTTATTTTCCTAAGGGTAACAGGAGAAATTGGACCCCAAAAATTGTTTTGCAATTTGTCCTGAGTAGGCTGATACCCTACATGAGGGGGTAAAACACTGTTTGGGCGCATAGCAGAGCTTGGAAGGGAAGGAGCACCATTTGACTTTTTCAACTCAGAATTGGCTGGAATTGAGATCAGACGCCATGTTGCATTTGGAGAGCCCCTGATGTGCCCAAACAGTGGAAACCCCCAATTCTAACTCCAACCCGAACCCCAACACGCCCCTAACCCTAGCCCTAACCCTAGCCCTAACCCTAACCCTAGCCCTAACCCTAACCCTAGCCCTAACCCTAACCTAACCCTACCCCAACACACCCCTAGCCCTAACCCTAGCCCTAACCCTAATGGAAAAATGGAAATAAATACATTTTTTTTATTTTATTATTTTTCCCTAACTAAAGGGGTGATAACGGGGGGTTTGATTTACTATTTATGGCGGTTTTTATGTTTGGCGGCTGTCGCACGCTAAAAGACGCTTTTTATTGTAAAAATAGTTTTTGCATCACCACATATTGAGAGCTATAATTTTTCCGTATTTTGACCCACCGAGTCATGTGAGGTCTTATTTTTTGCGGGACGAGTTGACGTTTTTATTGGTACCATTTTCGGGCACGTGAAATTTTTTGATCGCTTTTTATTCCGATTTTTGGGACGCAGAATGAACAAAAACCAGCGTTTCATGAATTTCTTTTGGGGGGGGTGCGTTTACACCGTTCCGCGTGCGGTAAAATTGATAAAGCGCTTTTATTCTTCGGGTCAGTACGGTTACAGCGATACCTCATTTAGGTCGTTTTTTTATGTTTTTGTCGGTTTTATGCAATGAAAACTATTTTATATAAAAAATAATTATTTTTGCATCGCTTTATTCTGCGAGTTATAACTTTTTTATTTTTTTGCTGATGATGCTGTGTGGCGGCTTGTTTTTTGCGGGACAAGATGACGTTTTCAGCGGTACCATGGATATTTATATGCGTCTTTTTGATCTCGCGTTATTGCACTTTTTGTTTGGCGGTATGATAATAAATCATTATTTTTTGCTTCGTTTTTTATTTTTATTTTTTAAGGGGTTCGCTAAAGGGGTTAACTAATGGGACAGTTTTATAGGGCGGGTCGTTACGGACGCGGCGATACCTAATATGTGTACATTTATTGTTTTTTTTTTTTATTATTTTAAAAAAATGAATTTATTGGGGAATATTTTTTTTTTTTTTTACTAATTTATTTGGCGATTTTTTTAAATTTATTTTTACACTTTTTTTTAAATTTTTTTTTACTTTATTACATAGTCCCAGGTGGGACATCACTGTCCTGTGACAGATCGCTGATCTGTCACATCACAGATCACTGTGACAGATCAGCAATCTGTCACAGGCAGTGCACAAGGCTTCCTCATGCCTGCGCTTTGCAGGCACTGAGGAAGCCAGCTTCCCCAGGCCCCCGAAGGCCCCCGTCGCCATCTTGGATTCGGGGGCCTGGAGGATAGGAGTCCCCCGCAGCAGCGCTGCACATTGCGCTGCCGTGGGGGGCTCAGGGAAGCACGGAGGGAGCCCCCTCCCTGCCGATGCTTCCCTTTAACTCCCGGTACACCGCGATCGCGTTTGATCGCGGTGTGCAAGGGGTTAATGTGTCGGGGGCGGTCCGTGACCGCCCCTGACACATTGTGCCGGGTGTCAGCTGTGATAATCAGCTGACACCCGGCCGCGATCAGCGGCGCTCACCACGTGGGCGCCGCTGATCGCGGTAGACGTACTATCCCGTCCCCGGTCATACGGGCCCGGGTACCGTGGACGGGATAGTACGTCTCATGTCAGGAAGGGGTTAAAGAGACACATGTGGAACATCAGGGTGAACGCAGAGAATAATGGCTGCGGAGGGTGAGATATCCACAGCTAATTCTATAGATTAGTATTATCATACAGAATTATATAATAATGTGTTATTAGTAGTATCAGGATCAGTAATGTAATGTATGTACACAGTGACTGCACCAGCAGAATAGTGAGTGCAGCTCTGGAGTATAATACAGGATGTAACTCAGGATCAGTAATGTGTGTACACAGTGACTGCACCAGCAGAATAGTGAGTGCAGCTCTGGAGTATAACACAGGATGTAACTCAGGATCAGTAATGTGTGTACACAGTGACTGCACCAGCAGAATAGTGAGTGCAGCTCTGGAGTATAACACAGGATGTAACTCAGGATCAGTAATGTGTGTACACAGTGACTGCACCAGCAGAATAGTGAGTGCAGCTCTGGAGTATAATACAGGATGTAACTCAGGATCAGTAATGTAATGTATGTACACAGTGACTGCACCAGCAGAATAGTGAGTGCAGCTCTGGAGTATAACACAGGATGTAACTCAGGATCAGTAATGTAATGTATGTACACAGTGACTGCACCAGCAGAATAGTGAGTGCAGCTCTGGAGTATAATACAGGATGTAACTCAGGATCAGTAATGTAATGTATGTACACAGTGACTGCACCAGCAGAATAGTGAGGGCAGCTCTGGGGCATAATACAGGATGTAACTCAGGATTAGTAATGCAATATATGTACACAGTGACTGCACCAGCAGAATAGTGAGGGCAGCTCTGCTCAGCTGCTGCTCATTGTGGTGATTGTGGGTGTGTTCCCTGCTGATCCTGCTGTGTGCTCCTGAGCTCCAGAGAACCAACACCTCTCCACCCAGGGACCTGCTCTCTCTCCTACCCAGGGAGAAGTGGGTTTTCTGGGATGAGTGAATGAGCCAAGTCCCAGGCTTCTGTTTCCCGGTCCAGGCCGGCGGGGAACAGAAGAAACCAGCAACCGGCCTGCACATCAGAGGATTCAGGGGTGAGACGCTCCACCAGGAGTCGCAGCAATGTGGCTCTTACTCCCCCCAAGTCTACAAAGACCCAGAGAAGCCGCAAGGCTTCCAACATGGAGGAGAAGCCTGCTAGCAGCGTGCAAGATGGCGGTCCTTCCGGAGGAAAGCTGAGTGCTCACGGAGGTAAGGCAGACCTCGCGGAGGAGGGTTGGGGGCCGCAGAAACCAAAGAAGTCTGTGTCCACCTATGCCTCCCGGGTCATGAGCCACCTCCGTGAGTATGAAGAGGCGAGTAAGACCATCAGGAGGCTCCGGGAGGAGCTGCGCTGCACAAGCGCCAAAGCAGCAGGTGCCTCCAGACCCAGGAAGACCCAACTCCAAGCGGACTTAAAGCAACTGAAGCTGGATATTAATGAGCTGGAGGTGAGGAAAGCATTCCTAAGAGAAAAAAGTGGACCATTTAAAGAAAAACTAATAAATGAGGACAGATTTAGAGAAATGGCTGATAACAGAGAGCAAAGGCAGAGGGGGCTGCAGCCTGAGAGCCAGGTGGATGATGATGATGACGATGAGAAGGATGATGACCAGCAGAAAGCACCACCTGGCAGCCTGCAAAGTCACCCGCAGGCCTCGTGCAGCAAGCTCTCTGCCGGACAGGCGACATTGGCATCTGGTCGCAGTTCTGTTGGCTCTGGGGAGGAGAGTGACAACAGCGGCCAGGGAGGGGCACTAATGGCGGAGATAAAGCTCCTGGAGTCCCCAGTGTCCCTTCAGAACTTCCATCTTGGTGATGATTTACTAGAGGAGGCACCTGGGGACCAGAAGAAAAAGACAAAGACCACCAAACCAAAGCTCTAGGAAGCTGTAAGATATGTATATGCCCCCCTCCCTCTAACCCCTGAGTCAGCTGCAGGGTCAGCTCGCTGCATAAGCCCGTAGCCCAGCCTGGGTTCTGCTGTGGATCCGCTGCAAAGGCGTGGGGAGAGTACAGAGCATGGTAGTGAGGCGCAGAGCTCTGTCTCTGCTTGTAGTAGCGGGGACGTAGCAGCAGGTGCATCAGCTGAGAGGCTGGACAGTGAGGGCGGCCCGGTGGCAGGCATACGGTTAGGCCTTGATACTGTGGTATGCTCCTCAGTGGGAGGGGGAGCGGCCCAGTGTCGGGGGCAGCTCCGGTAGCCTCGGTGCCCCTGAATGCTGTTGCCGCTCATCACTTAGTTGAGGAGCGGCCGCAGTGTGAGGGGGCTGTCGGGGCTGGGCGTTCCGATCCTCCCAAAATCCTGTTCTGCGTTGGCGCCGCTGGTCAGCAAGATCTTGATATGAAGGATCAGCGGCGCCTCACAGCGGCAAAAGATCATTGGCGCCTAATGAAGCAAAGAAACTTACCAACTGATGATGCGGAGGGCACCCGTAAGTCCAGGGGTGAGGTCGCCTCCAGTTCTGTGGAGGAGACTAAGCCCCTTGTGCCTGATGATGCGGAGGTCAAAATGTCACCCCCTGTTGTCACTGGTCCAACAGGAGAGAATGTGGTGGGAGGTGTGGATAAGGAAATTTCTTTGTCTAGTGGTGTGGTTGCTGGTTTGGTGGAGAGTGAGGGTGTTATGGAGGTGGGTAATAGTGACTGTTGGTGTGGTCATTGGTCCGGTTGCCCCCCCGGTGGTGGCAGTACCCGTTAGTAGTTATGCCGCTGTCACCTCCGGGGGAAATAGGGCGTCCTCCTCGTCTCTGGCCTCTGGGGACAGCATGTTGCAGCGGCGTCTCCTGGAGGCTCTAAAGAAGGGGGAGAGATTACTAATGGTAGAGGGTCGAGAGGATGATCTATCCTTCTGGATAGAGAGGCATGGCCTCAGGGCCTTCCGAGAGCAAAATGGGGGAAATACAGTGTGGTCCCTTCCGACAGCCGGGCCAGGTAGTGTGCGTAAGAATGTGGTCCGTCTTCAGTGGAGGGGCAGTGATGCGTCTCCTCCAAGGTCTAAGGTTGTGGAGCTCCTGCTGAATATGGGCTTCAAGGCTATTGACATCTACGCCTTGATACATCCCTATTCCACGCCTGAGTTTGATGTCAGCTTTGTTCGGCCAGAGGGGCTTGAGCTCTTCTGGTCGAATTATGAGTTGGCAAAAAATGAGCCCGGCTGGCGAGACTTTGCCATCCAGGCAGTGTCTCGCCAAAATCAAGTCAAGAAAGTGACCGTGATGACTTGTAACGAGTCGCTTTCTTGTTATGACATTATGACGTGGCTTGGCAGATATGGAGAAGTGGTGGAGATTCCAAAGAAAAACCGCGATGAGTATGGTATCTGGTCAGGGGCCTGGACGTTTATGGTAAAACTTAAGCGTTCAGATGGTACGGTTGCCCACATTCCATCATCTGCCTTCCTGGGTAGGGATCGTATCCAGGTCTTCTACCAGGGCAACCGAGGCTCTGTCACAAGTGCGGCGACCCCACACACTTCAGTGCAAACTGCACTGTGCAGAAATGTGCATTGTGTGGGGATATCGGCCATCTTGCTGCATCTTGTGTGGAGATTAGGTGCCACCTGTGTGGTGACTTAGGTCACCCATTCAGCCATTATCCTCGCTCCTTCGCTAATGCAGTTGTGACCCCGGTGGGAGAAAGCCATGAGGCTGATTCTGCTGGGGAAGGGACTAGCAGGAGTGAGGGAGCTGAGGGGGCCAAGGAGGAAAAGCAATAAAAAGACACCTGCCCAGCTGAGGCGTCTAGACAAGCGCAGACAGGAGAGGGAGCTGGGCAAGCCCCGGGCTACTGCGGTGACCCCGGTCCTGGATGCCAGTCTTGCTGCTGAGGCCCCGAGGGATGATGAGTTGGATGAGGAGGTCAGGAGGATCCACAGGGAGGAAACTGCCACTGATTCCGAATCCTCCCATTATGAAAGTATGGATGAGGATAATAGGCAGTGGCTAGAGGACAAGCGTAACCTCAGCACCAAAAAGAAGAGAAAGAAAGGAGATAAAACATCTTCTCCCGCTCTGACCAAGGTACCTAAGGAAGGAAAAACTGACTCCCCTCTGGCTGGTCTTTCTAACCGGTTCCAAGCCCTTGAGAATATCTCTTCCTCTGAGGAGGAAGCTGAGGGTGAGGTTCCGGCTTCAGCGGAGCTTACAGGGGGTGCAGAGTCTCCTTCTTCTGGGAATGTAAGGTCCCTGGAGGGAGGGACTGGCCCGGAGTCCGGAGACGAGGACGACATAAAGAAAATTCACATGGGAATGGACACCTCTGTGTCATTAAAGAGGGGGAAGGATTCCTCCTCTGAGGCAGAGGATAAGGGGAGTGGGAAGAAGAAAGCCATCTAACTCAATCACCAATGATGGCGGTACCCACTCCTTTGTCGCTGGCGTCCATTAATGTCGCCAGTATAAAGTCAAATACATCCAGATTTGCGGCCTTTGATTTTCTCAGCCGTGTTGAAGCTGACATTTTCTTTTTGCAAGAAACCAGACTGCCAAACATGGCACATGTGTTCAAAGCCAAAAGGGAGACTTGGGCCCTCCTATTGGTCTCTTGCGGCCGAGCCGTATAGCGGAGTGGCGGTCCTTTTTACCGCACCGGTGGAATGCCGACGGGTTATTGAGTTAGAAATGTGGAGGTGCCTGATCTTAGATGTCCTCATGAAGGGACTAGAGCTCAGGCTCATTAACATCTATGGTCCCCAATCTAAGTGGGACCGGAAGTGTCTCTTTATGAGGATCAAGCCCTACCTTTTTATAAGTCGGCAGGTTGTCTTTGGAGGGGACTTCAATACTGTCACGAGGCTCCGAGATAGAGGAGGTTCCAGAGACAAGCTGACTTATGATAATGTCGCCCTTAATTGTATGGCTAGTGAGGCTCGCCTGGTGGATGTCCACATTCGGCACACCCTAGGCCATGAGGGGTTCACCTATCATAGAGGTAACTGTAGGTCCAGGATAGATAGGAAGCTGTCTCTTCAGCAGTGTCTGTTGTTGAGGTGGAGTTCTCCGACCACTGCTTAATTTTGTTTTCTCTGAATGTTACAGAGACCCTCCGGATGGGAAGAGGCTTTTGGAGGCTCAATTCGTCTCTCTTGGAAGAAGCGGACATAAGACAGTCCTTTGAGGATTTTCTTCAGAGCCAGGTACCCTTACTGGATCTTTGTAGTAGTAAGTCAGAGTGGTGGGAGATGTTCAAAAAAAGGGTTGCGAGACTTTTCCGCCAGCTCTCGAGCCTCAGGGGACTGAACAGGTACCGCCTGTATCAGGGTCTGAGGAGGAAACTCGAGCATCTTGTCTCAACTGGAGGTAGCCGCGAGGAGATCTCCAGAGTGAAATCTTTGCTCATGAGGTGTCAGTACGATAGACACGCATCTTTGGTTTTTGAGAGGGATTACAGGTTGTACCGCTCACTCGACCCTTACAGAAACTGCAAGATGTCAGTGAATAGTAAAGCGGTTACAGGACTGGTTGACACTACGGGGTCCCTGAGGCGATCCAGATCAGGGATCCTGGAGGTTGTCAGATCCTTCTACTCGCACCTCTTGGGGAAGAGGGATCTTGATTGGGATGAGATGTCGGCTTTTCTGGCTGAAGCCGTTCCCGAACCAGGGGTAGACCCCTCTCTTGACATTTTGACAGAGATGATCAGGGAAGAGGAAGTTAAGTTGGCGATTGAAGGGCTTGCCCAAAAAAAAAAAATCGCCCGGTCCAGATGGCTTAACATCTGAGTTCTATAAGACCTTTAAGGACGCTTTGGTTCCCCTCTTGACTGAGGTATTCAATGAGTGCCTTTCCTCGGGCACTCTGCCAGAGTCAATGAGGAGGTCTGCCCTGATCATCTTGTCAAAGGGTAAGGACCCATCATGCATTGAGAATTGGCGTCCCATAGCGCTTCTCAATGCAGACAGGAAGGTTCTGTCAAAGGTGCTGTTTAATCGGCTGGTGAAATTTGCACCCCGACTCCTTTCGGAGGCCCAGCATTGCTCTGTTCCAGGTTGCAGCACATTTAGTGCTGTGCTTGGTGTCCAGGAGGCGGTGGAGCAGGGTAGGGCTGGTCACTGGAAGGGGTACATGCTGTCACTGGACCAGGCAAAAGCATTTGATCGGGTTAATCACGAGTACCTCTGGTCTGTCCTTCTGAGATATGGCCTGCCGGGGGGGGGGGTTTGATTGGCTTAAAACCTTGTACGGTGGGGCAGAGAGTTTCCCGCTTGTGAACGGTTGGATTGGCAGCTCTTTTGAAGTTGGATCTGGTGTTCGCCAGGGTTGTCCCTTGGGCCCGCTGCTGTACGTGTTCGCGATTGACCCACTTCTTAGGAGGGTGGAGCGTGGACCGTTGGCCGGGATCGGGATGGACCGGGCAGCATCAGAGGTCACTGTTTTTGTCCTCTCAGGAGGAGGCAGGCTGGCTGATGTCAGAGGTAGGTCGCTACTCGGAGGCATCTGGGTCCAAGATCAACCGGGATAAGTGTGAGAGTCTCTGGCGGAGGAGATCCTGGTTTTGATATCCTGGACACCCTTCCTGGACCCAAAGTCTCTGCAAAAGTCCTTGGCATCGAATTTGGCCAGGGGGCTTACCCCAAACAAAATTGGAACAGCAGGCTGGAGATCGCTACTCAGAAGGTGAATCAATGGAAGGGTTGGTCTTTGACCCTCAGGGAAAGGGTAAACCTGATCAAAACTTACCTGCTCCCTTTACTGATTTATGTGGGCAGTGTGTGCATCTTGCCGGAGTCTCTCTGGACTCGGGTCTACAGTTTGTTCTTCCAACTGTTATGGGGGAATAGACTGAACCTGGTCAAGAGGGAGGTTACTTACCGTACGAGGAGACTAGGAGGGTTGGATATGGTCAACCCTGTGGTACTCCTTGTGGATACTTTCATTAAGATCAATATTGCAAACCTATGGAAAGAGAGGGCTCCTCCGTGGGTATTCTCCTGTAGGGGATGGTTTCAGCCTTTCTTCCAGGAATGGACACTGCATGGACATTTTCCGGCTTATGCTACCTTGGTTCTGAAGGTAATTCGCCGGTGGGGTCTGGGAATGTTGGAGATTAGGACTCTGCCAAGTAAACTCGTTGACAATAGGGTTCTGTTGACCCATTTCCAGAGGCCTCTGGTGCTCAGGGATTGCCCAAGTCGGGATCTTGAGGTGAGTTTGCATCTTTTGAATTCTATCAGGATCCCCTCGAAGTTTTGGGACTTGGCTTGGCGCTGCTTCCATGGGAAACTGTGTGTGAGAGACAATCTGAAGTGTAGGAGCTCTGAGGACAGGAACTGTCCTCGGGAGCATTGTGGTACCGTGCTGGAAAGCATGGAACATTTCCTGATTCATTGTCCCTTCAACACAGAGGTGTAAAACAGGGTGGGCGCCTCCATTGGCTGGTCTCGGCTGGCCGGTCTCTCCTATGCGGAATGGACCTATGGAGCATTCGGAGACCTTGGTGGCCGGGACCGCTGCACCTTATTTCTAGTTAGCGCAGTGGTTAGGTATCACACGTGGAACGCACGGTGCTTAGTATCGACGCAACGGAAAATCCTCCCAGTGGACGATGTGTTTAGGACCATACTCGGTGACCTGGTGAAGGTGCGCTCTCTGGAGTATGGGAGACTGGGCACACGTAGGGCCGCTCTCCTCTGGAGGGGCTTTTCTTTTAGTGTGCCCTAGTCTGGTCATCTCCTTTCCTGGTGGTGGGCTGCTGCTGACACTGTAGATTTTTGTTTTGTGATCGGTATACCGTGATGTAGGGCTGCAGGCGCCGAACTTTGGCTTTGTGATTTGTGGGTATTATGGTATTGTAGTGTTTCTGTATATATTGTATATAGGGATTTGGGTGTAGGCGTTAGGTTGGGTGGTGGGAAAAGGGGGGATGTGGGTTTATCTTGTGGGACTATGGGACACTGGGGTGTTTGGGGAAACACTGGCACTGCCTGATCTGGCCTATGGACATTGGACATGGACCGAGGCATGAGACGCAGGACCAGCTCTCAGGTCAGTGCGGGGGTTGGGAATGGTGGGCTTGAGTGTGGGGTGTTTAGTTTAGTCTTGTATATATTAGTATAGTTTGGTTATTTCATATATATATTTAAAAAAAAAAAATGTTTATGTATATATTTATGTCGGCCTTTGCTTATTTTATTGTTTGTTATTAGTTTGTTTGGTGGCCGGACCAGAAGGTGTAAGTTATTATTGGTTATTATTCTGTATATATGTATAATATGTGTGAGAGGAGGGAATGAGCGGCTGGACCAGTGTTCAGTATACGGATTATTTTCTGACTGATATTCCTGTTATGTTTCTGTTATTATTATTGTTATGTTTTTCATTTTTATAATAAAAGATCTACAGAATGTAACTCAGGATCAGTAATGTAATGTATGTACACAGTGACTGCACCAGCAGAATAGTGAGTGCAGCTCTGGGGTATAATACAGGATGTAACTCAGGATCAGTAATGTAATGTATGTACACAGTGACTGCACCAGCAGAATAGTGAGTGCAGCTCTGGGGTATAATACAGGATGTAACTCAGGATCAGTAATGTAATGTATGTATACAGTGAGTGCAACTCTGGAGTATAATACAGGATGCAACTCAGGATCAGTAATGTAATGTATGTACACATTGACTGCACCAGCAGAATAGTGAGTGCAGCTCTGGAGTATAATACAGGATGCAACTCAGGATCAGTAATGTAATGTATGTACACAGTGACTGCACCAGCAGAATAGTGAGTGCAGCTCTGGAGTATAATACAGGATGCAACTCAGGATCAGTAATGTATGTACACAGTGACTGCACCAGCAGAATAGTGAGTGCAGCTCTGGAGTATAATACAGGATGTAACTCAGGATCAGTAATGTAATGTATGTACACAGTAACTACACCAGCAGAATAGTGAGTGCAGCTCTGGGGTATAATAAAGGATGTAACTCAGGATCAGTACAGGATCAGTAATGTAATGTATGTACACAGTGACTGCACCAGTAGAATAGTGAGTGCAGCTCTGGAGTATAATACAGGATGTAACTCAGGATCAGTAGTGTAATGTATGTACACAGTAACTGCACCAGCAGAATAGTAAGTGCAGCTCTGGAGTAAAATACAGGAGGTAACTCAGGATCAGTACAGGATCAGTAATGTAATGTATGTACACAGTGACTGCACCAGCAGAATAGTGAGTGCAGCTCTGGAGTATAATACAGGATGTAACTCAGGATCAGTAATGCAATGTATGTACACAGTGACTGCACCATCAGAATAGTGAGTGCAGCTCTGGAGTATAATACAGGAGGAAATCAGGATCAGTAATGTATGTATACTGTGACTGCACCAGCAGAATAGTGAGTGCAGCTCTGGAGTATAATACAGGAGGTAAATCAGGATCAGTAATGTATATACACAGTGACTGCACCAGCAGAATAGTGAGTGCAGTTTTGGAGTATAATACAGGAGGTAACTCAGGATGAGTAATGTATGTACACAGTGACTGCACCAGAATAGTGAGTGCAGCTCTGGGGTATCGTATAGGATAATATTTTATGTATAACTGTGCACATGCATGGACATACCCTTTTACTGTTCCTAGACAAGCTGTAATCTAATCAAGGGACAGTTTCAAACCAGCTGACAGCGGGAGACCCTTTTAATTAGTCCGGTTATTATTCTATGTATTGGATGGATGAACTGGAGCACTGAATTCTCCATGTAAACGCTTCAGTATCTGTGTATCAGGAGTTCGCAGTGTATCGGGCTGCGGGATGAGACGGGGATAATACGTTTAGCTTCGGTGCACAGACTCCTGTACTGATGGAAAATAATGAGATACGAGCTGATTAATCCCTTCATCTTTCACTTTGCTCAGATTAAACATTCAGATAATGCTTTCATCAGTATCCGGAGCGCGTCCCTTGTGTCAATAACACGATCAATGTCATCAGCTCTCACATGTCTTTAATAGAAAGTAACTCACTGGATGGGAATTCATTTAAATGAGAAAGAGTGCAGGCAGGGTCCCTCCAGTAGGGGGTGCAGTTTCAAGTAATATGGTATTAATACATGTTCATGCCTGTAATCACCACTAGAAGGAGCTCTCCACACACAATGTTATTATGGAGCTCTATGTATAAACAGTATAGAGTCAGCTACCCCTAGTGGTGGCTTCAGGCAGCCAGAATTTTATTATTTTCATTTTTCATGTATGCAGCTCCAAGCTCGATAAATATGTAATAAAATTAATCAACACATAATTTTCTACTGTTACAAAAAATAACAAATTGGAATAATAGAAAAAATAATAATTCAGATATAATTACAGTTACCCCCAGTCCTAGTGCCCACTCTTATGGTTTAGAAAGCTGAGATATTGGGATCCGTATGCTGTGGCCTGCATGTACACTGTACAACTGTATATCTGACCACAAGGAGTCTGTGAATATGGTCATTATCTGTCCCTGACTAATGGAGGTGAGCTGTGACATCACCTGTTGTGAATGGTGGATCCTGTGTTATCTACTGTATATAGAGGTGATATCAGTCATTGTACAGGAGGAGGAGGTGAGCTGTGACATCACCTATTGTGAATGGTGGATCCTGTAGTATCTACTGTATACAGAGGTGTTATCAGTCATTGTAAGGGAGGAGGAGGAGGAGGAGGTGAGCTGTGACATCGTGGGTTTATATATATATATATATATATATATATATATATATATATATATATATATATTGCTCATTTGATGTCACAATCTCTTTTAGACAAAGTTTAAGGATCAGACTTAAAAAGTTGTCGCTGCAGCAAGAAGTTTCCTACCCCCGGTTATAAATCTGCTGCCCAGTCGATGCCTTAAAGTCATCTCAGATGTGAAGTACCTAAGACTTCAGCAGCCGTGAACGATGTGACTCATAAGATGACATTTCCTGAGGACGCGGATCTCACCTCATAGACACTGAACTGGTTCTCTCCTCTGGATAACTCCCTGTAACTCGTAGTAAATTCCCCGATGAAGTCGTGGCTGAAAAAAATAACAATAGAGCAGTTATCTTTCCTGTATCTACGCTTTGTAAGGGATTTTATTGGAAACAGCGCCACTCCTGTCTATGGGCTGAGCCAGGTACTGTGATTCAGCCTCATTAAAATCAACCTTTGAGCTGTTTTATCCTACCCAAACCAGGGGTGGCATGTAATTTAGGCAGACTCCCTTGTTACAAAAAGATGTTTTAAAATAAAAAAAAAAATATATATATATATATATATATATATATATATGGTATATATATTTAAACAAAAATATAAAACAGATAAAACCGTCTTCTTGTATGCAGGCGTATTTCACAATCCTTGAGAAGTTTCCGGGGGCCCTTATCAAGTTTTTGGGGAACATCCCTTTAATTAATCAAAAAGCTGTAAATCCTATTACAGGGCATACCTTCCTCCCCTGTCCCAGTCATACACGTCCACTTTCACCGTCCTGTAAAGACAGAGGAAGGAATCCAATAAATTAACTAATTGATTATCTATAGATGCACATGTAGTCCAGGTCGACATAATGCTGCACCAGTGTCCCCATATTACGGGGTGCCCAGCACCGGCTGACTGTTATAATGGTGGATGTGATGAAGCTGCAGCTGGAGAGATGGTAACACGTGCGGGGATCCAGGAGGCGGCAGGGGACAGCGTGGGAACGGTCAGCTGCTATTTTCAGCGTCTCTTCCCTAACAACTGACTCACAGGAGGGGATTGTAACACCGTGTAACAGCTCCGGTCACACACAGAGAGAGCGGCTAACATACCCCGGAAAGATCGACGCCGTATCTCACTGTGCAACAGTATCCTACTGTATATACACACATACACATCCCTATAAATACACACAGTACATACAGTATATACACACATACACATCCCTATAAATACACACAGTACATATATACACACATACACATCCCTATAAATACACACAGTACATATATACACACATACACATCCCTATAAATACACACAGTACATATATACACACATACACATCCCTATAAATGCACACAGTACATATATACACACATACACATCCCTATAAATACACACAGTACATATATACACACATACACATCCCTATAAATACACACAGTACATATATACACACATACACATCCCTATAAATACACACAGTACATATATACACACATACACATCCCTATAAATGCACACAGTGTATATATACACATCCCTATAAATACACACAGTACATATATACACACATACACATCCATATAAATACACACAGTACATATATACACATCCCTATAAATACACACAGTACATATATACACATCCCTATAAATACACACAGTACATATATACACACATACACATCCATATAAATACACACAGTACATATATACACATCCCTATAAATACACACAGTACATATATACACACATACACATCCATATAAATACACACAGTACATATATACACACATACACATCCCTATAAATACACACAGTACATATATACACACATACACATCCCTATAAATGCACACAGTGTATATATACACATCCCTATAAATACACACAGTACATATATACACACATACACATCCCTATAAATACACACAGTACATATACACACACACATACACATCCCTATAAATACACACAGTACATATACACACACATACACATCCCTATAAATACACACAGTACATATACACACACATACACATCCCTATAAATGCACACAGTGTATATATACACACATACACATCCCTATAAATACACACAGTACATATACATCCATATAAATGCACACAGTACATATATACACACATACACATCCCTATAAATACAGTACATATACACACACACATACACATCCATATAAATACACACAGTACATATATACACACATACACATCCCTATAAATGCACACAGTGTATATATACACACATACACATCCCTATAAATACACACAGTACATATATACACATCCATATAAATACACACAGTACATATATACACACATACACATCCATATAAATACACACAGTACATATACACACACATACACATCCCTATAAATACACACAGTACATATACACACACATACACATCCCTATAAATACACACAGTACATATACACACACATACACATCCCTATAAATACACACAGTACATATACACACACATACACATCCCTATAAATACACACAGTACATATACACACACATACACATCCCTATAAATGCACACAGTGTATATATACACACATACACATCCCTATAAATACACACAGTACATATACATCCATATAAATGCACACAGTACATATATACACACATACACATCCCTATAAATACAGTACATATACACACACACATACACATCCATATAAATACACACAGTACATATATACACACATACACATCCCTATAAATACACACAGTACATATATACACACATACACATCCCTATAAATACACACAGTACATATACACACACATACACATCCCTATAAATACACACAGTACATATACACACACATACACATCCCTATAAATACACACAGTACATATACACACACATACACATCCCTATAAATACACACAGTACATATACACACACATACACATCCCTATAAATACACACAGTACATATACACACACATACACATCCCTATAAATACACACAGTACATATACACACACATACACATCCCTATAAATGCACACAGTGTATATATACACACATACACATCCCTATAAATACACACAGTACATATACATCCATATAAATGCACACAGTACATATATACACACATACACATCCCTATAAATACAGTACATATACACACACACATACACATCCATATAAATACACACAGTACATATATACACACATACACATCCCTATAAATGCACACAGTGTATATACATCCATATAAATACACACAGTACATATACACACACATACACATCCCTATAAATACACACAGTACATATACACACACATACACATCCCTATAAATACACACAGTACATATACACACACATACACATCCCTATAAATACACACAGTACATATACACACACATACACATCCCTATAAATACACACAGTACATATACATCCATATAAATGCACACAGTACATATATACACACATACACATCCCTATAAATACAGTACATATACACACACACATACACATCCATATAAATACACACAGTACATATATACACACATACACATCCCTATAAATGCACACAGTGTATATATACACACATACACATCCCTATAAATACACACAGTACATATATACACACATACACATCCCTATAAATACACACAGTACATATATACACATCCATATAAATACACACAGTACATATATACACACATACACATCCATATAAATACACACAGTACATATACACACACATACACATCCCTATAAATACACACAGTACATATACACACACATACACATCCCTATAAATACACACAGTACATATATACACACATACACATCCCTATAAATACACACAGTACATATACACACACATACACATCCATATAAATGCACACAGTACATATATACACACATACACATCCATATAAATGCACACAGTACATATATACACACATACACATCCCTATAAATACACACAGTACATATATACACACATACACATCCCTATAAATACACACAGTACATATATACACACATACACATCCTTATAAATGCACACAGTACATATACACACACATACACATCCCTATAAATACACACAGTACATATACACACACATACACATCCCTATAAATACACACAGTACATATATACACATACACATCCCTATAAATACACACAGTACATATACACACACATACACATCCCTATAAATACACACAGTACATATATACACACATACACATCCCTATAAATACACACAGTACATATACATCCATATAAATGCACACAGTACATATATACACACATACACATCCCTATAAATACAGTACATATACACACACACATACACATCCATATAAATACACACAGTACATATATACACACATACACATCCCTATAAATGCACACAGTGTATATATACACACATACACATCCCTATAAATACACACAGTACATATATACACATCCATATAAATACACACAGTACATATATACACACACATACACATCCCTATAAATACACACAGTACATATACACACATACACATCCCTATAAATACACACAGTACATATATACACACATACACATCCCTATAAATACACACAGTACATATACACACACATACACATCCCTATAAATACACACAGTACATATATACACACATACATATAAATACACACAGTACATATATACACACACATACACATCCCTATAAATACACACAGTACATATATACACACATACACATCCATATAAATACACACAGTACATATATACACACATACACATCCCTATAAATACACACAGTACATATATACACACATACACATACATATAAATACACACAGTACATATATACACACATACACATACATATAAATGCACACAGTACATATATACACACATACACATCCCTATAAATGCACACAGTACATATATACACACATACACATCCCTATAAATACACACAGTACATATACACACATACACATCCATATAAATACACACAGTACATATATACACACATACACATCCCTATAAATACACACAGTACATATATACACACATACACATACATATAAATACACACAGTACATATATACACACATACACATACATATAAATGCACACAGTACATATATACACACATACACATCCCTATAAATGCACACAGTACATATATACACACATACACATACATATAAATACACACAGTACATATATACACACATACACATACATATAAATGCACACAGTACATATATACACACATACACATCCCTATAAATGCACACAGTACATATATACACACATACACATCCCTATAAATACACACAGTACATATATACACACATACACATCCCTATAAATACACACAGTACATATATACACACATACACATACATATAAATACACACAGTACATATATACACACATACACATACATATAAATGCACACAGTACATATATACACACATACACATCCCTATAAATGCACACAGTACATATATACACACATACACATACATATAAATACACACAGTACATATATACACACATACACATACATATAAATGCACACAGTACATATATACACACATACACATCCCTATAAATGCACACAGTACATATATACACACATACACATCCCTATAAATACACACAGTACATATATACACACACATACACATCCCTATAAATACACACAGTACATTTATACACACACATACACATCCCTATAAATACACACAGTACATATACATCCATATAAATGCACACAGTACATATACATCCATATAAATGCACACAGTACATATATACACATACACATCCCTATAAATACACACAGTACATTTATACACACACATACACATCCCTATAAATACACACAGTACATATACACACATACACATCCATATAAATACACACAGTACATATATACACACATACACATCCCTATAAATACACACAGTATATATATACACACATACACATCCCTATAAATACACACAGTGTATATATACACACATACACATCCCTATAAATACACACAGTACATATATACACACATACACATCCCTATAAATACACACAGTACATATATACACACATACACATCCCTATAAATACACACAGTGTATATATACACACATACACATCCCTATAAATACACACAGTACATATATACACACACATACACATCCCTATAAATACACACAGTACATATATACACACACATACACATCCCTATAAATACACACAGTACATATATACACACACATACACATCCCTATAAATACACACAGTACATATATACACACACATACACATCCCTATAAATACACACAGTACATATATACACACACATACACATCCCTATAAATACACACAGTACATTTATACACACACATACACATCCCTATAAATACACACAGTACATTTATACACACACATACACATCCCTATAAATACACACAGTACATATACATCCATATAAATGCACACAGTACATATACATCCATATAAATGCACACAGTACATATATACACATACACATCCCTATAAATACACACAGTACATATATACACACACATACACATCCCTATAAATACACACAGTACATTTATACACACACATACACATCCCTATAAATACACACAGTACATATACACACATACACATCCATATAAATACACACAGTACATATATATACACACATACACATCCCTATAAATACACACAGTACATATATACACACATACACATCCCTATAAATACACACAGTACATATATACACACATACACATCCCTATAAATACACACAGTGTATATATACACACATACACATCCCTATAAATACACACAGTGTATATATACACACATACACATCCCTATAAATACACACAGTACATATATACACACATACACATCCCTATAAATACACACAGTGTATATATACACACATACACATCCCTATAAATA
Source organism: Dendrobates tinctorius (assembly GCF_039654945.1). Classification (NCBI taxonomy): domain Eukaryota; kingdom Metazoa; phylum Chordata; class Amphibia; order Anura; family Dendrobatidae; genus Dendrobates; species Dendrobates tinctorius. The sequence continues at coordinate 2,059,340 of NW_027361695.1, forward strand.
CACACAGTACATATATACACACATACACATCCCTATAAATACACACAGTACATATATACACACATACACATCCCTATAAATACACACAGTGTATATATACACACATACACATCCCTATAAATACACACAGTGTATATATACACACATACACATCCCTATAAATACACACAGTACATATATACACACATACACATCCCTATAAATACACACAGTACATATATACACACATACACATCCCTATAAATACACACAGTGTATATATACACACATACACATCCCTATAAATACACACAGTACATATATACACACATACACATCCCTATAAATACACACAGTACATATATACACACATACACATCCCTATAAATACACACAGTACATATATACACACATACACATCCCTATAAATACACACAGTACATATATACACACATACACATCCCTATAAATACACACAGTGTATATATACACACATACACATCCCTATAAATACACACAGTACATATATACACACATACACATCCCTATAAATACACACAGTACATATATACACACATACACATCCCTATAAATACACACAGTACATATATACACACATACACATCCCGTGTTGTACTGACCTGGGTCAGTGGGAAAGATTGTGTACCTAGAGGGTTCAGTGAACAAGGTCCTGGAGGGTCAGTGTTGGGAGGTTCTGGGAGAAGAATCGGATCCCTGGAGCACGTGGTATGACCTTGGACCTGGTGAGGCATGAGTGTTGGGCAGTTTCAGGCAGGAGACGGATGTCCTGAAGAGCACCCGCTGAGCCCCTGGACCTGGTGAGGCCGGTGTGTTGGGAAACCCTGGGAGGAGGGCCACTGCCTAAATAGCACCCGATGCGCCCTGTGTTGGACGGTCTCAGGCGGAGACGGTACGTCCTGAATAGCACACAGAAAGGACACGTGAGTTTTCTGTGGTGTTCTTTTTTCTTCTTTTCTTAACTCAGCCTGCGGTGGCTCAGTGGGAGTCAAGAAGGTGACAAGCGGCTTCCTGTAACTCGGCGGGGTTACGAAGGGGACAAACGGCTTCCTGTAACTCGGCGGGGTTACGAAGAGGCCCCAGCCGCTGTGTGTGAACAGCAGCTGGTGGTGTCGGTGATCGGTGACAGCAGGAGCTGTGGTGGTGCCAACAAAGACTTGTGTGGTATCGTAAAAGAGACAAACTGTGTGGTGTGAACTGTGGTCTGAGAAGACCGGTATAACGAACATGGGGAGATCCCGAAAGGGGGTGGAGTCCCAGAAGGGGGCGGTGACCCAAATCGGGGTGGTAGCCCAAAACGGGGTGGAGTCCCAAATTGGGGTGGGAGCCCAAAGAGAGGTGGAGTCCCCGAGGGAGGTGGTAACCAAAAAAGGGGTGGAGTCCCAAAAGGGGATAGTCGCCCAAAAGGGGGTGGAGTCCCGGGGAATGGGGCGGAGCATCCCGATGTGGAAAAGCTGGTACAGACGAACTGTTGCCAGGAGCAAATATCTTATGTCTGTCCTATCTGCCTGGCAAACTACCCAGCCGGCACGATGCCAAGGGGGTGTGGCCTCCAGATAGATAATGAAGATATGGTTGGTCTGGTCGACTGTTATGATTGAGTCACCGTAGGAGGCAGACACAAAAATAGAAGCTACGTCCAGAAAACCAGAGAAGTTGGCAACTATCAGATTGCAGACCCCTGAACCTATCAACACAACTAGCAGTAGCCATGGGGGGGTTCCTACGATGCCCTAGACCCCTCGATCACAGCCGGAGAGCTAAATAGCCTAAAGACAGAAAAGGAAATCTAAACTGCCCCAGAGCAGACCCCAAAGTAAAAGGCAGCCCCCAACATATAATGACGGTGAAGCAAGATGAAAAAACACTCACACAGATAGAAAGATAGGCTGAGCAAACGATGGGGCCCAAGCTAGCTAAACAGAACAGGAAAGGAAGGTTGCTGTCTGCAATCTGCCAAAACCCTATCAAAGACATAAGCCAACAGCTGATATGAAAAAGACCCTGAAGCAGCTAGGCTTCAAAAACTAAATCAGCACTCAGGTATTTTCAGAAGACAGAGCTAAAGGAATTCAGCACACCCCAGCAGGGAATGGCAGAAATCCAGAAAAACAAAGCAAAACAAAGTCTAAGCACAAATGCAAAAAGCCGAGCAGAAAACTTAGCTTTAGAGGGGCAGGAATTCAGACTGGTCTCCAAGGATCCCACAGAGAAATCACCCGCAGGGCAGAAGGGCGTCGGCAGCCTTATATCCAGTCAGTAACTCCACTCAGCCAGTCATCATAATCAGACTCAGGTGTTTGATAATCAGGCTCACTACCTTTCTTTACCAGAAGAGGGAGTTCCTCGGGCCTCAGTAGTGAAGGGGAAAATGAACTCACAACAGTACCTCCCCCTTGAGGAGGGGTCACCGAACCCTCAACCACGCCACCAGGGCGATCAGGGTGAGCCCGATGAAAGGCACGCACCAATCTCTTGGCATGAATATCAGAGGCAGAGACCCAGGAATTATCCTCCTGACCATACCCCTTCCACTTAACCAAATATTGGAGTCTCCGTCTAGCCAGACGGGAATCCAGTACTTTCTCTACCTCATATTCCATGTTACCTTCAACCAATACAGGGTCTGGAGGTGCCACCCCCGGAACAACAGGTTCAACAAACCTCTTCAACAAAGATTTATGGAACACATTATGGATTTTAAATGTGACAGGAAGAGCCAAACGAAAAGAGACCGGATTAATAATCTCCAAAATCTTGTAAGGTCCAATAAATCTAGGCTTAAACTTAGGAGATGCCACCTTCATAGCAATATTTTTTGATGATAACCACACCATATCACCAACCTTAAACTGGGGACCAATGGTCCTATGTCGGTTGGAAAACCGCTGGGCCTTTTCCTGGGAGAGAGATAACTTATCCACCACTTGGTCCCAGATCTGGTGCATTCTCTCCACCACAGTGTCAACACCTGGGCAGGCAGAGGGCTCCACCTGCCCTGAAGAAAATCGAGGATGAAACCCAAAGTTACAAAAAAAAGGTGACATCAAAGTGGCAGAACTAGCTCTATTATTTAAAGCAAATTCTGCCAAGGGCAAAAATGAAACCCAATCATCCTGATCAGCAGAAATAAAACATCTCAAATATGACTCCAAGGTCTGGTTTGTTCTCTCTGTCTGCCCATTGGTCTGAGGGTGAAAAGCAGAGGAGAAGGACAACTGAATTCCCAGCTTGGAACAGAAAGTTCTCCAAAATCTAGACACAAACTGGACTCCTCTGTGAGATACAATGTTCTCAGGAATCCCGTGCAAGCGAACCACCTGTTGTAAAAACAGGGGCACCAACTCAGAGGAAGACGGCAACTTAGGGAGTGGCACAAGATGAACCATCTTAGAGAACCTATCACAAATCACCCAAATAACAGTCATCCTTTGAGAGACAGGCATATCAGAGATGAAATCCATTGAAATATGGGTCCATGGCCTCTTGGGGACAGGTAAAGGCATCAACAACCCACTAGAGCGAGAACACGATTTAGACCGGGAGCATGTCCCACAGGACTGCACAAAATTCCTGACATCACGAGACAAGGAGGGCCACCAAAAAGACCGACTCACCAGATCTCTAGTACCAAAAATACCTGGATGACCAGCCAAAGCAGAGCAATGAACTTCAGACATCACTCTCTTCTTCCACTGGTCAGGAACATACAACTTTCCACTGGGACAACGCTCAGGTTTGTCCTCCTGGAACTCTTCTAGAGCACGTCTCAAATCGGGCGAGATGGCAGAAAGAACTACCCCTTCGCCTAAGATGGTAGCAGGCTTGGTCACCACAGGAGAATCAGCAAAGAAGCTCCTAGAGAGGGCGTCTGCCTTGACATTCTTAGTTCCAGGAAGAAAAGAAACCACAAAATCAAAACGTGTAAAAAACAAGGCCCACCTAGCCTGTCTAGGGTTCAAGCGCTTAGCCGACTCTAGGTAAATCAAATTCTTGTGGTCAGTGAGGACCACGACTTGATGCTTAGCTCCCTCCAACCAATGTCTCCACTCCTCAAATGCCCATTTCATGGCCAACAGTTCCCGATTCCCCACATCATAGTTACGTTCAGATGGAGAGAACTTTCGGGAAAAGAAAGCACAGGGATTCATTTTAGATGTTGCAGGATCCTTTTGGGACAAAACAGCTCCTGCACCAATCTCAGAAGCATCCACCTCTACCTGGAACGGAAGTGAGATATCAGGTTGCCGCAAAACCGGGGCGGAGGTGAATCTTCGCTTCAGCTCCTGAAAGGAAGAAACAGCCTCCGGAGACCAATTTAATACATCAGCACCCTTCTTAGTCAAATCAGTCAATGGCTTGGCAATACTAGAAAATTTTGCTATAAATTTCCGATAAAAATTAGCAAAACCCAAAAACTTCTGGAGGGCCTTCAAAGAAGTGGGCTGAACCCAATCGTAAATGGCCTGTACCTTGGCCGGGTCCATTTCAATAGTTGACGGGGACAAAATAAATCCCAAAAAAGAAATCCTCTGTACTCCAAGAAGGCATTTAGATCCTTTGACATACAGGGAATTCTCCCTCAAGATCCGGAACACAGTCCGAATATGTTCCACATGAGAATCCCAATCCTTGGAGAAGATCAAAATATCATCCAGATAGATAATCAAAAATTTATCGACAAAATCTCAGAAAATATCGTTCATGAAGCACTGGAAGACAGAAGGGGCATTAGTGAGCCCAAAAGGCATCACCAGGTACTCAAAATGTCCCTCTGGAGTATTAAACGCCGTCTTCCATTCATCCCCATGCTTAATGCGAATAAGATTATACTCCCCCCTGAGGTCAAGCTTGGTAAACCAGCAAGCACCTTTAACTCTGGAGAATAGATCAGAAATCAGGGGTAACGGATACTGATATTTAACAGTAATTTTGTTGAGGGCACGATAATCAATACAAGGACTTAATGATCCATCCTTTTTGGCTACAAAAAAAAAAACGGCACCCAAGTGTGACGAGGATGGTCTAATATGACCCTTCTCCAACGCCTCCTTAATATAGGATCGCATAGCCTCGTGCTCGGGTACAGATAAATTGAAGAGCCGACCCTTGGGAAATTTACACCCCGGGCTCAGTTCAATTGCACAGCCATAACTCCTATGAGGAGGCAGAGACGCAGACTCATTCTCACTAAATACATCATAAAAGTCCGCCAAATAATCAGGAACATCATGCGACTGAGGAGAGGTGGAAAACACCGGAGCCTCACTAAAGGCACACCGACAACCCCAACTCACCACAGACACAGATTTCCAATCCAAAACTGGATTATGAATTTGTAACCAGGGAAACCCCAGAACAATAGTATCATGCAGATTATGCAACACCAAAAATCTGCAATTTTCTTCATGGTCTGGGGCGACCCGCATTACCTCCTGGGTCCAAAACTGAGGTTTATTTTTAGCCAAAGGAGTAGCATCAATCCCCCTCAAAGGGATAGGCGTCTGCAGAGGTGTCATCAGAAATCCACAACGTTTAGCAAAATCCAAGTCCATTAGGTTTAGGGCTGCTCCCGAATCCACAAAAGCCTTGGCGGAAAATGTGGACAGGGAGCAGATCAGAGTAATAGCCAGAAGAAACTTAGGTTGAACACCACCAACAGAAAACGTGTGTGCAAAGCGTTTCTCTCGTTTAGGACAGACAGAAATAATATGCGAGGCATCTCCACAGAAAAAACACAACTTATTACGCCTTCTGAACTCCTGACGCTGCTCTCTGGAAAAAACTCACATTGCATAGGTTCAGACATTTGTTCAACAGGTGGCAACACCTCTCGTGCAGCTTTGCGTTCGCGCAAACGCCGATCAACCTGAATGGCTAATGACATAGAATCGTCAAGACCAGAGGGAACAGGAAATCCCACCATAGTATCTTTTACGGCTTCTGACAACCCCTTCCGAAAGAGAGCAGCCAAGGCATTATCATTCCAGGTAGTAAGTACTGCCCACTTTCGGAATTTTTGACAGTACAATTCTGCAGAATCACGACCCTGGTTCAATGCCAGCAGGGTCTTTTCAGCCTGATCAATGGCATTAGGTTCGTCATACAACAACCCCAAGGCCTGAAAAAATGCGTTCACATGAGTCAGAATAGGATCATCTGGTTTCAAAGAAAACGTCCAATCCTGGGGATCGCCACGCAGCAAAGAGATGACAATTTTAACCTGCTGCGCGGAGCTCCCTGACGAGTTAGGCTTCAAGGCAAAAAATAATTTACAATTATTTTTGAAATTCAAAAATTTAGACCGATCCCCAAAAAATACATCAGGTGTAGGAATCTTTGGTTCAGCAGCATGTGAATGAGCAAGGTAGGCGGAAATTCCCCGCACTTCCGCAGCGAGCTGCTCCACACGATCAGACAATTGCTTTATCTCCATTGAGAGAAAAAAAAAAATTCCCCCTACGGCCTCAGAGATATAGAGGAAAAAATATACACTTTTTTTTTTTTTTACAATTCTTTCCTGCTATTGAGTACCCTAGGATCTGCGGTATGGCGGGTGATTCTGTTATGATTGAGTCACCGTAGGAGGCAGACACAAAAATAGAAGCTACGTCCAGAAAACCAGAGAAGTTGGCAACTATCAGATTGCAGACCCCTGAACCTATCAACACAACTAGCAGTAGCCATGGCTACTGAGCAAACGATAGGCTGAGCAAACGATGGGGCCCAAGCTAGCTAAACAGAACAGGAAAGGAAGGTTGCTGTCTGCAATCTGCCAAAACCCTATCAAAGACATAAGCCAACAGCTAGGCTTCAAAAACTAAATCAGCACTCAGGTATTTTCAGAAGACAGAGCTAATGGAATTCAGCACACCCCAGCAGGGAATGGCAGAAATCCAGAAAAACAAAGCAAAACAAAGTCTAAGCACAAATGCAAAAAGCTTAGCAGAAAACTTAGCTTTAGAGGAGCAGGAATTCAGACTGGTCTCCAAGGATCCCACAGTGAAATCACCCGCAGGGCAGAAGGGCGTCGGCAGCCTTATATCCAGTCAGTAACTCCACTCAGCCAGTCATCATAATCAGACTCAGGTGTTTGATAATCAGGCTCACTACCTTTCTTTACCAGAAGAGGGAGTTCCTCGGGCCTCAGTAGTGAAGGGGAAAATGAACTCACAACAGTCGACCCTGAGAGCCCGGTGACTCTAGTGCGGGTTGCTCCGGAGATACCCGGCAGAAAGGTCGGGGTTACTTGCAACCACGGGCGCACTAAGAGTTGCCCGGTCGCCAGGGTAGTCTTTGAGACAGGTTGGGACATCGAGGGGCAGGATGTAGCGATAGTCCCGTATCTGTCCTGTCCAGTGGTGATAGGCCGCGACTCTAGACTGTTCTCTGGCTTGTGGGTGAGGGGTGTTCCTCTACAGCAAGGGGATGGAGACATTTCTAATGTTGGGCTAGCAGACCTTGAGACGGTGATGCGTCCTAAAGTGGACAGGTCAGAGGTAGAAGTGACCGGAGGAAGGGGTACATCTGCCAACTTACGGACCTGACGTCTCGTGACATGACGGATGGTGGGCTGGGAGATGAGACGACTAGACTAGACCCACGGGTGGACGGTAACTGGAGGGTTCACTCGGCTGATGGGGCTGACCCAGTGGTACCCTTTGACGATGTAATTAAAGAAGTAGTGGTGCAACACATGCTGGCCAAAAGAGAACAAGATCAGAAGATACAGTTAATAAAAGAGACAGTGAAGGAACATCTCGAACAAGAAAGAGTCATGAGACAAACGGCCGAGCACAGAGTGGAGGAGCTCGAGAAAGAAGTCTTGAAGCTCAGAGGTCACCTGTCAACATGGCACAGTGTGAACAATACCTTAAGAGAAGATGTGGAAGGGCTCAAAGAAACTGTAAGAGGTCTTCTGCGGGAGAAGAAGTTGGTGGACGAAAACTTACAGCGGCCCGACCCGAGTGAGGACAAGACGAAGCTGCCGGTGCCCGTCTTGGCAGACGGTCGTGAAGAGATGAGATCTCGTGAGATTGAGGAGCTGAGAACTGAAGACGACAGTCACCCGGCAGGGGCAACTGTAGTGAGGGAAGTGTCCTTGGTAAAGCCAGAGCCTCCTGGCCTGGAAGAGAGCAAGGGCATGACTTTCAAGGTTGTGATTGATGTACCAGAAGACATGCAAGAAGCCTGTACTGAGGAAGGTGTGCATGAGGCTTTCAAAGAGGCGGTCAAGGCGTGTAAGCTGCACTGGGCGCCTGAGACTCGGCAGTTGGTGATAATATCAGCCAGGGAAGACACAGCAAAGCGGGTGTCTGTCCTGAAAAACATGCATCTGCAATGTCTTCACACCAAACAGCTGGTTATGTGGAGTAATGTGAAGGCTGCTCGACGCCTAGAGTTAGCAAGGGAGGCTATGGATAGAATGGGTTTTCGGAAAGATGTGGTTCCTGTACCCAAAGCTCTGATTGGGAGAATGATTGGAAGATCTGGAATGGTAATGCAAGACCTTGTGAATATCTCCGGTGTGGTGAGGGTGAGGATCCCTCCTGATGATGAAGACCAGGTATCCAGTGAAGTGGGTAGGATTCCCATCATGGTGGTTGGCTCTGTAGAGAGCCAGAGAGACTTTCGGATGCTCGTGGAGTATCGAGTTGGGTACATGCAAGAAATTGAGCAGTTGAGGCGGGACCGCCGGCGAATTAATAAAGAAGTACGGAATACCAGGTGGCGGCCGCCTGCAACCCAAGATGTAAGGACCCGAAGGGTTCCGCCAAGAAGTGACAGGGCAGATGGCCGAAGAAGGTTAGCAAGTGGCAGTTCAATGGGCCATACGACGTTGAGAGACCGTAGTTCCTGTGAGACCCTGAATGAGTCAGACTCAGGCCAAGCAGTAGGCCCGATTAAGATGACCGTACCAACCGGGGAAGATGGTCGGGGAACGGAACAAACAGGGAGAGGAACGTGGTGACCAAACAGTGTCTGATGACGCAGACAGACTGTAACTGGAGGGCCAAAGATCAGGGCCGATATTCTGACCGCTGGGGGCGGGAGAGGCCTAACGTAGAGATGAGGCCGTATGACAGATGGAGACGGTTCTCTCGACCTGTGGGGCAAGGTGTAATGAGTGCCCTGTCTCAAGAGCCTGATGTAATGTTGTGTGTTCAACCCCACAAGTTTGAACAGAGGGGGGAGGTATGTGGTGTAATGACCACTGTGTCCGCTAGGGGGCGCTGTGTGGATGTCCCAAGAGAGAGGATGAGTGGCAGAATATGGAAGGATGGTGATGTATCTCAAGGTGGGTGGCCTTGAGATGGAGACTTATGTGTTGTTCAGCAATGATATTGCTGAGGTGTTGTTTCAATGTGTAAGGGAGAAGTCTCCAGGTAACTATAGAGATGGGCGGGCCTGGTTACCTACAAACCCACCCAGGGGGTGTGTTTAATGCACTGTTGTAAAGGCTTGAAGGACCTGTGATGAGGTCAGAGTCATGTGACCCGGTGGGCGTGGCTATGAACCATATAATGTGGCCAGGGTAGGTCACATGGAGTGAATGCTGGGGCCCGGTTGGTCCAGTGTGGAAGGTCCCGCTAGGAGAAGCATCTCCTGGCTAACAGCCTGTGGAGTGGCTGTGTGTCATGGCTGCCAGCGTCTGAGTGTCCCAGAGAAGAGAGTGGATGTCTGCAGCGTGGGGAAACAGCCATGCGGAAACCCTGATGTGGGTGAGATAATGATGAGGCTGAAGAGCCTGAGTATGGACATTGAGTAACCTGTGTGACCACAGGCTTAACCAGAGTGAAGCTATAATGGACGCTATGCTGTAATGCTGTTTATGTTGCTTCTATGGGTTTATGAAGGAGGAATAAACCGCATGGACTGTGTTATGCTTTATGAAAACCTGTGCCGGATCTGATTTTGTGGCTGCTGAGCGAGTATCCCCTATCCGAATAACAGCACTACCTCACAACACACATACACATCCCTATAAATACACACAGTACATATATACACATACACATCCATATAAATACACACAGTACATATATACACACACACACATCCATACACACATCCATATAAATCCACACAGTACATACAGTTATGCTCAAAAGTTTACATACCACGGCAGAATTTTTGCTTTCTTGGCCTTTTTTCAGAGAATATGAATGATAACACCAAAACTTTTTCTCCACTCATGGTTAGTGGTTGGGTGAAGCCATTTATTGTCACACTACTGTGTTTTCTCTTCTTAAATCATAACGACAACCCAAAACATCCAAATGACCCTGATCAAAAGTTCACATACCCCATTCCCATTTCTTAATATCGTGTATTGCCCTCTCTAACATCAATGACAGTTTGAAGTCTTTTGTGGTAGTTGTGGATCGAGTTCTTTATTTTCTCAGATGGTAAAGCTGCCCACTCTTGGAAAAAAGCCTCCAGCTCCTGTAAATTCCTGGGCTGTCTAGCATGAACTGCGCACTTTAGATCTCCCCAGAGTGGCTCAATGATATTGAGGTCAGGAGACTGAGATGGCCACTCCAGAACCTTCACTTTGTCCTGCTGTAGCCAATGACAGGTCGACTTGGCCTTGTGTTTTGGATCGTTGTCACGTTGGAACGTTCAAGTACGTCCCATGCGCAGCTTCCGGGCTGATGATTGCAAATTTGCCTCCAGTATTTGCTGATAACACGCTGCATTCATCTTTCCTTCAACTTTGACCAAGTTTCCTGTGGCTTTGTAGCTCACACATCCCAAAACATCAGCGATCCACCTCCATGCTTTACAGTAGGAATGGTGTTCTTTTCATCATAGGCCTTGTTGACCTCTCTCCAAATGTAATGTTTATGGTTGTGGCCACAAAGTTTAATTTTGGTCTCATCACTCCAAATTACCTTGTTCCAGAAGTTTTGAGGCTTGTCTCTGTGCTGTTTTGCGCAGGGGCTGGCTGGCACATTTTAGCCTGGGGGCAAGCACACAGCAGTGGCCCATGAGTAGCGGCCCATCGTTAAAAAGGTTGTCCGATCTTAAGCTACAAGTCTAAAGTCACTATATGTGAATCCTCACATCATGTGCGCTGTGAGGATTCTCTGGTGCTGGCGGTGGGAGCGGGCACTTATGTGATCAAGTATGTGATGTGTATATTCCCGGCCATATTACAACTAGACTGTTTCTGGCCTTGCTCAATACAGGTGTAATAAGTGGGGCCGAGCAAGTCTAGTTGTCATGTATGCAAATAACATACCTGCAGTCACACGCCCGCCGAATCATGACAGCACTGCGAGCAATGTGAGGATTCACGAGTCTGCAGTCACAGAGTGACTTGTAACTTAAATCTGGACAACCCCTTTAACATGTTTACCTCCGGCTGCTTCATAGGCTATATGCCTACTACTGTATTGCCTGTCTGAGAGCTGTTCAATGAAAAACCTGAAAGTACTGGGATCAGCTCAGATGAGCGTTTCTATTGATCAGACAAATCACATATTATGCTCATGTATTATTAATTTTAAACTGGATATACATTTTCAGATATGTAGTAAAGCAAAGTATGCTATGCTTCTCATCATTACCTAGGATTTTTTTTTCCAATGCTCTATACTGGTCACACCTGGACCTGCCTACAGAACCTCAGATATCACATATGGAACCATATAAGTTTCAGTTTTAACATAGCCATGAAGCACATTAGGGTTTGCTCATGTGTACATGATCAGAACCAGTAGTAGAATGAAGTGACAGAACCGTCAGTAGGTACATGCAGCACCAGAACCACCGACAAGTAGATAAATGTAGCACCACAATCCACATCAATAGATGAATGCAGGGCCAGAACCCCCATCAGTAGATACATGCAGCACCAGAACCACCGACAAGTAGATAAATGCAGGGCCAAAACCACCATCAGTAGATGAATGCAGGGCCAGAACCACCATCAGTAGATGAATGCAGGGCCAGAACCACCATCAGTAGATGAATGCAGGGCCAGAACCACCATCAGTAGATGAATGCAGGGCCAGAACCACCATCAGTAGATGAATACAGGGTTAGAACCACCATCAGTAGATGAATGCAGCAGCAGAACCACCATCAGTAGATGAATGCAGCAACAGAACCACCATCAGTAGATGAATGCAGGGCCAGAACCACCATCAGTAGATGAATGCAGGGCCAGAACCACCATCAGTAGATGAATGCAGGGTCAGAACCACCATCAGTAGATGAATGCAGGGTCAGAACCACCATCAGTAGATGAATGCAGGGCCAGAACCACCATCAGTAGATGAATGCAGGGTCAGAACCACCATCAGTAGATGAATGCAGCAGCAGAACCACCATCAGTAGATGAATGCAGCAACAGAACCACCATCAGTAGATGAATGCAGCAGCAGAACCACCATCAGTAGATGAATGCAGCAACAGAACCACCATCAGTAGATGAATGCAGGGCCAGAACCACCATCAGTAGATGAATGCAGGGCCAGAACCACCATCAGTAGATGAATGCAGGGTCAGAACCACCATCAGTAGATGAATGCAGGGCCAGAACCACCATCAGTAGATGAATGCAGGGTCAGAACCACCATCAGTAGATGAATGCAGGGTCAGAACCACTATCAGTAGATGAATGCAGCAACAGAACCACCATCAGTAGATGAATGCAGCAACAGAACCACCATCAGTAGATGAATGCAGCAACAGAACCACCATCAGTAGATGAATGCAGCAACAGAACCACCATCAGTAGATGAATGCAGCAACAGAACCACCATCAGTAGATGAATGCAGCAACAGAACCACCATCAGTAGATGAATGCAGCAACAGAACCACCATCAGTAGATGAATGCAGCAACAGAACCACCATCAGTAGATGAATGCAGCAACAGAACCACCATCAGTAGATGAATGCAGCAACAGAACCACCATCAGTAGATGAATGCAGCAACAGAACCACCATCAGTAGATGAATGCAGCAACAGAACCACCATCAGTAGATGAATGCAGCAACAGAACCACCATCTGTAGATGAATGCAGGGCCAGAACCACCATCAGTAGATGAATGCAGCAACAGAACCACCATCAGTAGATGAATGCAGCAACAGAACCACCATCAGTAGATGAATGCAGCAACAGAACCACCATCAGTAGATGAATGCAGCAACAGAACCACCATCAGTAGATGAATGCAGCAACAGAACCACCATCAGTAGATGAATGTAGCAACAGAACCACCATCTGTAGATGAATGCAGGGCCAGAACCACCATCAGTAGATGAATGCAGCAACAGAACCACCATCAGTAGATGAATGCAGCAACAGAACCACCATCAGTAGATGAATGCAGCAACAGAACCACCATCAGTAGATGAATGCAGCAACAGAACCACCATCAGTAGATGAATGCAGCAACAGAACCACCATCAGTAGATGAATGTAGCAACAGAACCACCATCTGTAGATGAATGCAGGGCCAGAACCACCGACAAGTAGACAAATGCAGCAACAGAACCACTATCAGTAGATGAATGCAGGGTCATGAATACCATCAGTAGATGAATGCAGCGACAGAACCACCATCAGTAGATGAATGCAGGGTCATGAATACCGTCAGTAGATGAATGTAACATTAGAACCACCGTCAGTAGATGAATGTAACATTAGAACCACCGTCATTAGATGAATGCAGCACCATGCTTATTACAGTAGTCAATTTCAGTGTTAGATCAGCCCCATGATACACTTGTATGACATGAACATGGAGCTCCCAGTATGTGCTTATCTATGGTAAGGAGATACTGGGAGTTGTTGCTACCTTTATCATCAGACAGCGGACCATACGGGAACCTCACTACTTGTGAGATGTAGTCAGTATTAGAGATATCACTGAATTGTCACCCTTACACCAGATACAAATCCAACCAATTACCGAAATTGCAAAAATCACTGACTGTGGTGGAAAAATAATAAAACTTAACTTTTAATAAATTGTGAATAAATAATATATCAAATTATCCACCATGCTTGTGTGCAGTCTGTCCAATCAACCCCTACCACAAGAGGGGGTCATAAAGGACACTAATATAATTATACATTGTATTCATGGACTCCAAGACACCCTTTAATGAGGGAAAATCTCACTGGGCATCCTTTTTTAAGGGAAGTGTTTAACAATTGTTGCATATATGGATATACTATATATGGATTTACCATTGCATCATTCCCAATCATTAATAGCCAATTTTACACTCCAATATCCGTAGACTAAAGTGCTAATGCTATTGCACATTCTCCCCAATAGAATAGCGGAATCTCCCTAATACAGTGTCATCCGGTGACTACACAAAGGCTCCTTTGCCCAATTGAAACAGATGCCAGCCAGTGACCGAATGATTTATCTCACTCAGTCCGTAGATGTCACCTCTCATATGCACATGCTATCCCCTTATTCACATGGGAGTAACATTAATATAGTCTGCCAGTATACTGAGCCATAAACTTAAGGCTCTGCCACATCCCGGCAATTTTGCCTCATCCCCGTACTCATAATGGGATTAATATGTCCACAATGTGCCTGAGATGGTAAGCCGTGATATTAAGCTCTGTCACATCTCAGCAATGTTGCCTCAACGCGTATCATATTAGGGCACATCAGGAGGCTTAGCCCTTTTGCTGTACGCTTATGATTTTACAACGGCGCAAAATACTCCTGGCCACGATGAGAGCCGCGTGCGACGGCGTGGACGCCGAGCTTTTATAAACAATGTGCGTGGCTCTCATCGTGGCCAGGAGTATTTTGCGCCGTTGTAAAATCATTATACTGCCAACAAAGTATAAATATCTACCATGTTGTGCCCCTGACTAAATAATTGCCCTTCAATGTGCTTCCTGCACAAAAAATCCCCCTAGACTGTCTCTCTCCATAATATCCCTCCCACACCACCCTTCTCCATACCACCTACACCACCCCTCCCCATAATATACCCCCTACACCACAACTCCCCATAATATACCCCCTACACCAGCCCTCACCATAATATACCCCCTACACCACACCTCCCCATAATATACCCCCTACACCGCACCTCCCCATAATATAGCCCCTACACTGCACCTCCCCATAATATAACCCCTACACCACACTTCCCCATAATATACCCCCTACACCGCACTTCCCCATAATATACCCCCTACACCGCACCTCCCCATAATATACCCCCTAAACCGCACCTCCCCATAAGATACTCCCCACACACTGCACCCCTCTCCATAATATACCCCCCACACCACCCCTCTCCATAATAAACCCCCCACACAACCCCTCTCCATAATATACCTCCCACACCACCCCTCTCCATAATATACCCCCCACACCACCCCTCTCCATAATATACCTCCCACACCACCCCTCTCCATAATATACCCCCTACACCGCCCCTCACCATAATATACCCCCCACACATGCCGCCCCTCCCCATGATAAATGTGCCTCTCCATAATATCCTGCCTACACCACCCCTCTCCATAATATCCCCTTCACTGACTCTCCCTATAATATACCACATACACCACCCCTCTCCAAAACATACCTCTCCATCCCATAATATCCCACCTACACCGTCCTTCTCCATAATGTTTGTTTCCATAATGTCCCCCACATAATGCCCCTAGTCTCTATAATGTCCTCCCTCCACACTGCCCATCTGAACACACACCCACACATACACACACTCACTTACACATACACACACACACACACACATTCACTTACACATACTCATACACACACTCACTTACACATACTCATACACACACATACACATACACACACACACTCACTCACTTACACATACTCATACACACACACTCACTTACACATACTCATACACACATACACATACTCACACACACACACACACACACTCACACACACACACTCACTTACACATAATCATACACACACACACACTCACACATACTCATACACACACTCACTTACACATACTCACACACACTCATATACACACTCACACACATACACACCACACTTACACTCATACACACACACTCTCATACACACAATGCTGTGCGGCTGCCCTTGTGGACTAACACCATGGATTCATGCCCCATACCTTATGCAAAGCAAATGACAGCTCTCCAATCTTCAGCAGCTCAGCTCCTGCTCCTCATTGCAGCGCTGCTGCTCACCATTCTTCCCGCCGGCCGCCTTGTCCCCGCCTCTTCTGCCCTGCTCTGCGTCGCCAGCAGCAGTGTGAGTAGGTCGCAGCATGATGACCTCATCACTCTGCTGCACGCTAGGCCGCGGAGCAGCAACAACGGCTCTGATCTGTGCCAGATATAATGCATTCAAATGTATTTGCGGCTCAAAGATGCAAATACATCTGGATTCATCATTCATGCGCGATCAGGAAGGAGTCTGCCAGCCCGGTCGCAAATGAAGTTTTGGCGGCCGCAATAAAAAGTACAGTGCCAGGCCTCCGGCGGCCCTGAACAGCCGTCTGGGGACTGGCCCGGGGGGCAAATGCATCCCTGCCACCCGGCCCAGCCCACCACTGGTTTTGCGTATTGTAGCCGAGATACTTTGTTGCATTTGCGCAGTAATGGCTTTCTTCTGGCGACTTGACCATGCAACCCACTTTTCTTTAAGTGCCTCCTTATTGTGCATCTTGAAACAGCCACAACACTAGTTTTCAGAGAGTTCAGTATTTCAGCTGATATTATTTGTGGGTTTTGCTTTGCACCCCGAACAATTTTTCTGGCAGTTGTTGACATTTTTGTCGGTCTACCTGACCGTGGTTTTGTTTTTACAGAGCCCCTGATTTTCCATTTGTTAATCACAGTTTGAATGCTGCTGACTGGCATTATCAATTCCTTGGATATCTTTTTGTATCCCTTTCCTGTTTTACATAGTTCACCTACCTTTTTAGAACTGTTGACAATTCTTTTGCTTTCCCCATGAGTCACAATCCAGAAACGTCAGTGGCTGGATGAAAGATGCAAGAGTCTGTCTGGATCCCAGAAACTCACTCGGCTTTTACGCAGACACACTGATTACAAGCAAACAGGTCACAGGTGAGGATGTTACCTTTAGTAGCCAGTCAAACCCATTTGTGTCAACTTCTGTGCACGTTATCAGGCCAAAATCCCTAAGGTATGTGAACTTTTGATCAGGGTCATTTGGATATTTTGGGAAGTCATTATGATTTAAAAAGAGAAAACACAGTAGTTTGACAATAAATGGCTTCACCCAAGCACTAACCATGAGTGGAGAAAAAGTTTTGGCGCTATCATTCATATTCTCTGAAATAAAGTCCAAGAAAGCAAAAATTCTGCCGGGGTATGTAAACTTTTGAGCACAACTGTATATACACACAATCATATAAATACACATAATACATATACATACACACATACTGTATATATATACTTATACTGTAAATACACATAATACTTATATACACACGCACACGTTCATGCAGTGTGCATACACACACTTATACATGTATGCTCAAACATACAGATAATGCACACACAGCATAAACCGACACACAATACATATATGAACACAAATACACAATCCAGGGACACAAGCACAAATACTCACTTAAACAACACACAGAAATGCACACTCATATGTAAGAGCACATATAACATATTCTTGTATGTCTACATGCACGCTTATATAGACATATATGCACATGTAAATACACGTTCTATACACACGAGTGCACATTAGTATCACACACTGACATATATACACATGAATGCACATCCGTTCATACATTACATTCATACATACACACATAGAATTATACATATACACAGAAATGCTCAATCATATAAGAACACACACGTACACATATGTACATACAGCTGCGGCCACAAAACCTCCCCTCCAGAACAGATTGACCTTTAGTGACCCCGGACCCCAGTACCCGCCAGGTCGGTGTCATAAGGGGGCACCTGGAATACAATTGTTACTAACTACAGAGATAACACCTGGAGAATGGATCCAGGGATTCCCGGACCTGTCATAGTCACCGTTGCACAGCGCTCGCACAGGGATAGTGAACGGCTGCCAGACGGGGTTCAACGTGTTCTTCACTACTTCTGTTTTGTGGCAGATTGTGAACCTGTAAAATAAGGGCAATGATTCTTTCATCCTGATGATCGTACAGTGAAAAGTTCTGCAACTTCCTAATATGTTTTGTCTTTTCATTCCCCACTTTTCTGTTTGTTAGAAGTAATCAGAAACATTTTACTTTACACCCTTGTTTGTTACAATGTAGCAGCAGACTACAGAGGTTAAGGGTGTGTGCACACGCTGCGGATTCTGCTGCGGATCCGCAGCGGTTTTGGTCCTGCGGATCCGCAGCAGAATTAGCTACGGTGTACAGTACCTTTTATAGCCTATGGGAATTGAAAACCGCAGTGCAGACGGTGCGGAATTTTCCGCGCGGATTTGCTGCAGTTTTCAATCCGCAGAAAGAAATGACATGTCAATTCTTTCTGCGGATTCCGCAGCGGTTTACCATCTCCTCCATTGTAGAGGTGATAAACCGCAGAGCAATCCGCAGGTAAACCGCAGGTCTTTTGACCTGCGGATTTACCTGCGGATTTTACAAAATCCGCGCGGATCAATCCGCAGCAGAATCCGCAGCGTGTGCGCACACCCTTAGGCTATGTGCAGACTGAGTTTTTTTTAGAGGGGGTATGCTCCAAAAATTCACTTAAAAAAAAAAACAACACTTCCTATTAATTTCTATTGTAAAAATCGATTTTTTTGTTTTTACTTTCTGACTTTTTTTTCCATTTCAAGTTTAAAAAAAAAAACAAACAACTGGTGGACAAAATCAAAGTGCAGGTCACTTATTTGAAACTTCTCCTGATGGAATATTCTCAAAACTTTTGCAAAATAGACTTCCATAAAAAAAAAACCTCTTTAAAAACACTTTGAAAAATTGCACAAAGAAGGAACGTTTTCTTAAGCGGTTTCCGCTTGAAAAATTTATCTGCACACAGCATAATTCCACACTATAATAATTGATGTTTTCTTTGAATTTCACTCTTTGCAATATATAGGGTGAAGTCCGCCACAAAATCTGCAACAAATCTGCTTGATTTTCATGCAGATTAGACACAGATTTTTTTCTGGTTCTACGTAGACCTATTTTTTTTTTTTTTTTAGTAAATGCGATAACAACATAATTTGCTGCATCTGCAAAGTAAATCCACAACATACAACATACTGTATCAATTGATGTTTTAGACGAATTTCTCTCTTTGTAAGGCATAGGGTGAAATCAGCAGCAAAATCTGACACAAATCTTGCTTGTAATTCATGCAGATTTTGCTGCGGATTAGACACTGATTACTTCTGGTTCCGTGTGGATCTAATTTTTCAGTAAATTGATGTTTTGCATCCAGAATACTTCCTAACACAAGTAATATGAGTAAACGAAATAACATTGGACCTATTGTATTTAATAACTTTGTATATAGTTTCCCAAATTAGGGATTTTGTTGATAATTTGTGATTAATTTTATGTTATCTTTGTAATTTTACCATGCCCAGAACTATTTACTAACCAGAGTCCTTTACCAATGTACCTGTCCTTTCCTGCCTGTGAGAATCATGTGGGAATAGTGGATGAGGGCAGGTATATCTCGCCCAGATTCCTTTCCTATGTGGCCTAGTCTGGTCAGTATCGCACCTGCTTGCTAAAGGATAATGGGAGGTGGATATAAAAGGATGCCAGGTGGTTGTGTGAGTGTCTCAGCCTGGGAACACAGAGAGCCTGTCTGTGTGAGAGACACACGTGAGCGAAAGCAGTGCCCACTGCAACTGTGGTTTGGCTGGACGGGAGAAGCCCGCCAGTTGGTAGTTAGGTTGTCCATTGTTTAGTTAGTGCCGGACAGGCAAGGATTTGTTTTATGTTTTATTTCCTTTTTGCATTGCTTTCACCTTTAATAAACCTGACCCAGTGTCAGTTATACCCGGACCCCGGATCTGCGCCTGAGTTTCATGCTGAATGCACGTGACCTTTGACCCCAGCAAAGGCGATCCCGGAGTGTTTTATCACATTGTGGTGGAGAATGCGGGCATCACGTTGCAAGCATGACCATGGAGGACGTGGTGAAAGCGCTGGTACAGTCCACCGCCGTCCAGCAAGAAGCTAATCGGGTGATGATGGCCCAGCTGAAGGAGTTGGTGGACATGACAGTTACCGATCGTTCGCTTCTCCAGCAGGTGGCGCAGCGCTTGGCAAGCTTACCTGAGCTTAACTTGGAAGCCGAGTCGAGAGTGATTCACGTGAGTCGGTACTGGCAGAAGATGACGACCGAAGATGACGTCGAGGCATACCTGACCACGTTTGAACGGACGGCGGTGCGAGAAAAATGGCCGAAGGCACGATGGGCCGGCCTGATTGCCCCGTTTCTTTCCGGTGAGGCCCAAAAGGCATATTATGACTTAGAGCCTGAAGCCGCGCAGGACTTTGACAAACTGAAAGCCGTGCATCAATGGACTTATCAGCCGGATAAACCACCGCGGTCACAGATGTTCGACCTGATCCACGTGACGAAGAAGTGGCTACAACCCGAGGTGTTGACAGCGCCAGAGATAATCCAGAGAGTCGTCATGGACAAGTACCTGAGAGCTCTACCGCCAGCCCTGAGGAAGTGGGTAAGCCATGGAAATCCTACGACGGCAGATCAACTGGTGGATCTGGTTGAACGTTACTCCGTGGCGGAAGGACTCCGAGACGACGCTACCCCACCTCGTTCTTCATCATCTCCACGTGGAACCGGTAAGACTGTTCCAGGGAGTAGGGGAGATGGAAAAATCCCTAAGACAGTGGGGGAGGAAAACGGGACTGCCCGCACTGCGAGGCCGAGAGTAACGAACTATGGTCTAAGCAAGGGGCCCGTTAGGTGTTTCCGCTGCCAAGAGATGGGACATATTGCTGCGAACTGTCCGGTCACTACTGAACCCATGCAGTGCGACGTCACAGACTCTAAAAACCGCATGTCTATGGTTGCACGGGTAGTGAGTGTGAATGCCGGTCAAAAGGATGTGGAAAAACACTTGTGTGATTTAACTGTTGATGGCAAAAATGTGGTGGCATTGTTAGACTCGGGAAGTGTGGTGACTCTGGTGAAGGCCAGTCTGGTGTCAGCCCCGACTGGACCAGCAGACGAATTTTCTGTAACGTGTGTGCATGGAGACACCTGTTCGTACCTCACCACGATTATATGCATTACTACTTCCTATGGGTCTGTGCAACATAAAGTGGGACTTGTCCCGGCGTTATTGCATGATGTTATCCTGGGCCGGGATTTTCCCCACTTCTGGCAATTGTGGGAGAATCAGTTGATACCCCAGCGTAATAGTGTACATGATTCTTCTCCCAGGGCGCGTGTGGGTCCCGAACCCCTGGAAGAGGTCTCCCCGGAAGATTCGGGGGAAGAGTCTGCTGGAAATGACCTGCAGTTCCCGTTTTCAGTCATGGCGGGTGATACGGAGGAGACCGGGGAAGAGGAGGAGGCCGACAGCCGTCCACCTCCCTGTTTGCCGGATTTAGAAGTTCAGAAAGATGACTTCCAAAGCGAGCAAATAAAGGATCCTACCCTTTCTAAGGCTAGGACAAATGTAAAAGTGATAAATGGGGTACCCGTAGAACCTGGCTCTAGGCTGGCATATCCTTACATGGTTCTGGAGAATGATTTACTCTATCAGATAGAGAAAAAGGGGGAAGACACGGTGCAACTATTAGTCATGCCAAAACCCTACCGGCGGCAGGTGCTGGACCTGGCCCACGGACATGTGATGGGAGGTCACCTGGGAGTCCAGAAAACCACCGAAAGGATATTACACTGTTTTGTTTGGCCAGGCATGCATCACGATATTCGTGTATATTGTAAGTCTTGTCCTGACTGCCAAGCCTCTGCGCCTAAGCCCCGGTTCTGTAGCCCTTTGGTACCCCTACCTATTATTGAGGTCCCGTTTGAGAGGATTGGGATGGATTTAGTTGGGCCCCTTCCACGGTCTGCACGTGGACACCAACATATCCTGGTCATCTTGGATTATGCCACTCGTTACCCGGAGGCCATCCCTTTGCGTAACACGGCCACCAAGATGATTGCCAAGGAAATGGTGCATGTGTTTATTCGGGTCGGTATACCAAAACAGATACTCACCGACCAGGGGACCCCCTTTATGTCCAGGGTAATGAAGGAGCTCTGCCGGTTGTTACAAATTGAACCGTTACGCACATCCGTGTATCACCCTCAAACAGACGGGTTGGTCGAACGGTTCAATAAAACCCTGAAGCAGATGCTGAGAAAGGCAATAGACAAGGATGGGAAGAACTGGGACTATTTACTTCCGTATTTGCTTTTTGCCATCAGGGAAGTGCCCCAGTCTTCCACAGGGTTCTCGTCTTTCGAGTTGTTGTACGCCCGACGTCCTCGTGGACTGTTAGTCATCGCCAAAGAATCCTGGGAGGGTCAGGTCACTCCGTTTAAAACGGTGATAGATCACGTCACACAAATGCAGGACCGTATTGCGGCTGTTATGCCTATAGTCAAAGAACACATGATGCAGGCTCAAGGAGCCCAAAAAAGAATCTATGATAGGGGCGCCAAGATCCGTACGTTTGCACCCGGAGATAGGGTGTTGATCCTGGTCCCCACGGTGGACAGTAAGTTCCTGGCAAAGTGGCAGGGCCCCTTTGAGATTAAGGAAAGAGTTGGTGAAGTAAACTACAATGTATACCAGGCAGGTAAACGGAAACCTGAACAGGTTTATCATGTAAATCTGATAAAACCCTGGAAAGATCGGTCTGCCTTGTCAGCGGAGCTGGCCCGTCCTGTCTGCTCGCATACCGTACCGGAGGTACGGGTTGCAGAGACTCTCTCGGAGCGGCAAAAGACTGAGGTCAGGCAGTTTCTACTTCACAACCAAAAGTTTTTCTCAGAAAAATCAGGGCAGACTACGCTAATGAAACATGACATCGTAACGGAACCTGGTGTCACTGTTCACGTGAAACCCTACAGAATTCCGGAAGCGCGCCGTGAAGCCGTTTCCCGAGAAGTGAAGGCAATGTTAGAGTTAGGTGTCATTGAGGAATCGCACAGTGCTTGGTCCAGCCCGATTGTGTTAATTCCTAAACCGGACGGCACAATCCGGTTCTGCAATGACTTCAGGAAACTGAATGCGGTCTCAAAATTTGATGCCTACCCTATGCCCTGGGTCGACGAGTTAATAGATCGGTTAGGTAAAGCCCGATATATTACGACCCTAGACCTAACAAAGGGGTATTGGCAGATCCCTCTGGCGGAGGCTGCCAGAGAAAAGACGGCATTTGCTACGCCGGAAGGTCTATTTCAGTATGTGTATATGCCGTTTGGACTGCACGGAGCACCGTCGACCTTCCAGAGACTGATGGATCGAGTCCTGAGGCCACATAGGCAGTACGCTTCGGCCTATTTGGATGACATTGTCATTTACAGCTTGGACTGGGAGACTCATCTCCAGAAAATACAAGCTGTGATTGACGACCTGTGGGAGGCAGGTCTAACCGCAAACCCCAAGAAATGTCATATCGGGCTGGAAGAAGCCCGGTATTTGGGGTATGTAATTGGGAGGGGTGTTGTTAAACCCCAGCTCGATAAGATTCAGGCGGTTCAGGACTGGCCGCAACCTGTCAACAAGAAGCAGGTGCAAGCCTTTCTGGGGATCGCCGGCTATTATCGCCGGTTCATACCCAATTTTGCAGCCATCGCTACCCCCCTGACGGATCTTACAAAAGGGAAAGACTCCGTCATGATTAAATGGAGTTTAGCGGCTGAAGAAGCCTTCCATAGCCTAAAATGGGCACTTTGCTCTCAGCCCGTACTGGTGACTCCGGACTTCCGCAGCGAGTTTGTGGTACAAACGGATGCCTCTGATACCGGTATCGGGGAAGTACTCTCACAAGTGAGGGACGGAGTGGAACACCCAGTCCTCTATCTCAGCAGGAAGCTGAATAAACACGAGCCTTTAAAGGTATGCAGTCATAGAAAAAGAGTGCCCCGCCATTAAGTGGGCTCTAGAGGCCCTCAAATATTACCTGGTGGGCAGAAAGTTCAGGCTGATCACTGACCATGCCCCTCTCAAGTGGATGCACTTGAACAAGGAACGGAATAGCCGGGTGACCCGGTGGTTCCTTGCCCTGCAGGCCTACACTTTCACGGTGGAGCACCGCCCAGGGGTACAGATGGGAAATGCAGATGCCCTGTCCCGAGTGCACTGTTTGGCGGGTGTCATTGCTCGACCGGAGTGGTCTGAGCAGAGGGGGGGATATGTGAGAATCATGTGGGAATGGTGGATGAGGGCAGGTATATCTCGCCCAGATTCCTTTCCTATGTGGCCTAGTCTGGTCAGTATCGCACCTGCTTGCTAATGAATAATGGGAGATGGATATAAAAGGATGCCAGGTGGTTGTGTGAGTGTCTCAGCCTGGGAACACAGAGAGCCTGTCTGTGTGAGAGACACACGTGAGTGAAAGCAGTGCCCACTGCAACTGTGGTTTGGCTGGACGGGAGAAGCCCGCCAGTTGGTAGTTAGGTTGTCCATTGTTTAGTTAGTGCCGGACAGGCAAGGATTTGTTTTATGTTTTATTTCCTTTTTGCATTGCTTTCACCTTTAATAAACCTGACCCAGTGTCAGTTATACCCGGACCCCGGCTCTGCGCCTGAGTTTCATGCTGAACGCACGTGACCTTTGACCCCAGCAAAGGCGATCCCGGAGTGTTTTATCACATGCCCTTACCCTTCATTTTCCCTTCCCCCTTTTCCCCATGGATATAATATATATACGTTTTCAATGTAATGATAAAAAGTTAATAAAAATATTGAAAAACTAATTTTTCAGTAGATGCAAAAGTAAAGTATTTGCCATATCTGCAAAGTAATTCAGTTCCAAGTTGGTTTTGTGATGATCTCAGTGGGTTCTTAATTGTTGCTTTATTATAACTCGGAGGCGGGAGGTTCCCGCGAGCGCGCCCTTTCTTCCACAATGTAGAACATCGGGTAGTTTATAATAAGGAGTGAGCCGTTGGACTTACGTGCCATCCTCATTACTGCGGTAGAATACGAGGAAAGGGTCTGACTTCCCGAAGAAATCTTTCTTGTCCAACTTATTAGCACAGAGCTGCAGAGTGACGATGTCCTGTAATGGAGAACGCGCTGGTTACACCTTTCATAATAACCTTCGGACAGTTCGCCTGATTACCTCTGAAGTCGCTCGGTGGTCACGCCGATTTCTCGTACTTTTGGAACTTTTTACTTTCGAATCCGTTCAGTAATTTACATACATCCAACATAAGATCATAAACCCAAACACATTCGCTGTAATTTATATGGACGTGGGGCATCTTGACATCTCCCAGCGCCTCGGCCATCCCTAGGAGATGGAGGATCAAAGAAAATTTTGCCA
Source organism: Dendrobates tinctorius (assembly GCF_039654945.1). NCBI lineage: Eukaryota > Metazoa > Chordata > Amphibia > Anura > Dendrobatidae > Dendrobates > Dendrobates tinctorius. Next base: position 2,084,858 of record NW_027361695.1, read on the forward strand.
CCCTCTATAATAAAGTGCAATCAATGTTGCGAGTCCATCCCCCTATATAGCAGCTGTGTCCATAGGATGACCTGTAGTACCAGACACATCTATGCACCTGCCCCCAAATGATCAGTCACTAAATCAGTCATTTAACTGCAGCCACTTTGTATGGGGGGGGGAGTAAGCGAGTTTCCCGGCTCTAAAGGAATGTTGTTACTTTGACGTACATTGTTTATTGTTATTTTTTATGTGTACAGTATCGTAGCATTATTTGTGTATTGTATTGCAGAATTATTTATGTGCACGGCATAGCAGTATTATTTATGCGTATAGCATTGCAGTATTAATAATAATAATAATAATAATAATCTTTATATAGCGCCAACATATTCCGCAGCGCTTTACAGTTTAACAGTTTCAAAACACAAGTCATAAGTAACAACGTTAACAATACAATGATTAAAGCAAAATAAGACGAAATAAGCCGCCCCTGCTGGTGAGAGCTTACAATCTACAATGAGGTGGGGGAGATAGAGTACAGGTGTGTATCTACAATGATGTATTTACAATGATGGTCCAGCCATCTTGAGGGAGTGAGGGATGGATGGAGATAGTGAATGGGCTACACACGCACACTTACACATAGAATGACTTTGATTAGTGAACGTGATAGGCCGCTCTGAACAAATGTGTTTTGAGGGAGCGCCTAAAACTATGCAAATTGTGGATAGTCCTGATTTCTTGGGGTAGAGCATTTCAGAGGATAGGAGCAGCACGGGAGAAGTCTTGGAGTCGGGGGTGGGAGTGGGAGGTACGGATTAGTGCAGAGGTTAGTCGAAAGTTGTTTGCAGAGCGCAGCGGTCAGTTAGGCTGATAGACAGAAATGAGGGAGGAGATGTAGGGGGGTGCCGCACTGTGGAGAGCTTTGTGGGTGAGAACAAGTACTTTGAATTGGGTCCTATAATGAATGGGAAGCCAGTGTAATGATTGGCGAAGAGCGGATGTGTCCGAGTACCGATTAGCCAGGTAGATGACCCTGGCTGCTGCATTAAGTATGGACTGGAGAGGGGATAGTCGAGTGACGGGGAGGCCAATTAATAGAGCGTTGCAATAATCCAGGCGGGAGTGGATCAATGCAACAGTGAGGGTTTTTGTTGTTTCCATAGTGAGAAAAGGGCGAATTCTAGAGATGTATTATTTCTGTATGCAATATGGCAGCAATATATACTGTATGTGAATATAGTATGACATCATTATTTATGAGTACAGCATGGTAGCGTTTTTTATATGTGTAGTATGACGGCATTATTTATGTGTACAGTATCGTAGCATTATTTTGTGTATTGTATAGCGGCATTATTTATATGTATGATAATAATAATAAATTTTATTTTTATAGCGCCGACATATTCCGCAGCACTTTACATTTCAGAGGGGATTTGTACAGACAATAGACATTACAGCATAACAATAATCACATACAGTAGATTATAGCAAATACCAAGAGGAGTGAGGGCCCTGCTCGCAAGCTTACAGTCTATGAGGAAAGAGGTAGACACGAAAGGTGGGTGGTAACAGTTGCCCTGATTGTATGGACCAGCCATAATGTTAGGTGTGTGACAGTACGGACACAGAGGGCTAATGGATGCATAAAGCATGTGGGAGAATGATGCGGGGAACCTGGTTATGGTAAAACTTTTGGCTGTGCCACACAGGGATAGATTAGGTTAATGTGTTGTGGCGATAGGCCAGTCTGAATAAATGCGTTTTCAGGACACGCTTAAAATTGTGGGGATTGGGGACTAATCGTATTGACCTGGGAAGTGCATTCCAAAGAATTGGCGCGGCACGTGTAAAGTCTTGGAGACGGGAGTGGGAGGTTCTGACTATTGAGGATGCTAACCTCAGGTCATCAGCAGAACGGAGGGCGCGGGTAGGGTGGTATACTGAAACAAAGGAGGAGATGTAGGGTGGTGCTGAGCCATGGAGGGCTTTGTGGGTGAGGGTAATAAGTTTATACTGAATTCTGGAGTGGATGGGTAGCCAGTGTAACGACTGGCACAAGGTAGAGGCATCGGTGTAACGATTGGTGAGGAATATGATCCTGGCTGCAGCATTCAAGACAGATTGGAGAGGGGAGAGTTTGGTAAGAGGGAGACCGATTAGAAGAGAGTTACAATAGTCGAGACGAGAATGAATAAGAGAAACAGTAAGAGTTTTTGCAGAGTCAAAAGTAAGAAAAGGTCGAATTCTAGAAATGTTTTTGAGGTGCAGATGACAAGAGCGAGCCAGTGATCGAATGTGGGGGGCAAAGGAAAGCTCGGAATCAAGTATGACCCCAAGACAGCGGGCCTGTTGCTGGGGAGTAATAGTGGAACCACACACAGAAATGGCAATGTCAGGTATAGGTACATTAGTAGAGGGAGGAAACACCAGGAGTTCAGTCTTTGACAGGTTCAGTTTCAGATATAGTGAGGACATGATATTAGACACAGCGTTTAGACAATCGCCGGTGTTTTCTAAAAAGGCTGGCGTGATGTCAGGAGAAGAAGCATATAATTGGGTGTCATCAGCATAGAGATGGTACTGGAAACCAAATCTACTGATTGTTTGACCAATAGGGGCAGTGTACAAGGAGAAGAGGAGGGGGCCTAGAACCGATCCTTGGGGGACCCCAACAGTAAGGGAAAGATGAGAGGAGGAGGAACTGGCAAAAGATACAGTAAAGGAGCGGTCGGAGAGATAGGATATGATATAACAGTATTATGTGTAGAAAATGGCAGCATTATATGTGTGTGTGGCATGAAATCATTATTTATATAATGATTATATAAATACAATATATATACTGTATGTGCATAGTATGACATCATTATTTATTTGTACCGTATGACAGTATCATATATGTGTATAGTATGGAAGTATTTTTTATGCGTACAATATGGCTGCATTATATATATGTAGATTACATTAGCTTTGTTTATGTGTATAGTATGGCATTATTATTTCTGTGTAGAGTATATCATTATTTATGTTTACAGTATGCCAGTATTATATATGTGTATACTATGGACGTTTTACATGTATGTACAGTATGGTAGTAATAAACATGTGTAAAGTATGGCAGTATTGTACATGTGTATAGTATGGTGGTATTATATATCTGTACTGTAGGCAGGATTATACATGTGTATAGTATGACATTATCATGTGTAGATTATAGTAGCATGGGTGTCTGAGAATAGTATGGCAGCATTATTTATGCTTGCAGTACGGCAGCATTATTTATGTATACTACATGTGCGTTCATAGTATCACCTTTCCATTGTCCTTTTCTAATACTTCTGCTCTCTTGATGGCAGAGTGCTCTTCAGGTTCTCTTGGACCCTGTGACCAATATACCCCCTAGATTCACTATAGATACACCACCAACATAGACACGTTTAATACAAAAAAAATATTTCCCCAAAAATGTCTCCTTTATTTGTCCAAAAATTGATACCCATGAACAAAAGTTGGCACAACCTTCAGTCCAACACTATAAAAACTCAGATTTTACTAAACATTATCAGCCTGAAGGGTGAAATCTGCAGTGTGATCCCCGTCCTTTCCGCTGATTGCCGGTTTGTTACCGTTGCACTTCTGCAATTAACATGTAGCAGCTAAAGCTGATGAAGAAGTAGCGTGGCTGACGATAATTGCCGGGAGCAGCAGCGCATCAGCCAGGCAATCACGGCATCAAATTGTGCCAAGATGGCGGCCCCGCCGTACTCTGTCTGTGAAGTCCATGATCACTGATCGGAAAAACTAAAGCTTGGAGGATTTTCAATCAAAATCCTTTCCCCAAAGCTTCTATGTGTATCAGAGGAAAAACACAAAGATTTACCTTCTGTTCTACTTTACAGGTGAAGGAGAAAATAATCTGAACAGGATGAAAATACTGTGAGATCGAGAGGAACATTTCACAAGTTGTTTTGGTTCTTTTTTTAAATTCCTCCTCTACAAGAGAAGGAAGATGTAGGGTTTGCAGTGGAAGCCACAGGTTTTTAGAAATTTCAGAGGTAGCAGCAGATTTTAGAGATTGCAGACGTAGCGATGGGTGTAGGGTTTGCAGAGGTAACCACAAGTTTAGTGGTTGCAGAGGTAACCACAAGTGTAGGGGCTGCAAAGGTAAACACAGGTGTAGGGAGTGAAGAGGTGGCCAGAAGTGTAGGGATTGCAGAGGTAGCCACAGGTGTAAGGTTGCAGAGGTAGCTATGATGTATTGGGTGAAGAGATAGGTATGGGTGCAGAGGTAACCAGAGAAGTAGGGGGATAGGGGTAAAGAGGTAGGCACGTGTGCAGTGGATGCAGACAGAGTTAGCCATGATGTAGAGGGTGAAGAAATAACCATGGGTATAGGGGTTGCAGAGGTAGCCACATGTGTAGGGGGTAAAAAGGTAGCCATGGCTGTAGGGGTGCAGAAGTAGCCATGTGAGTAAGAGTTGCAGAGGTAGCCATGGGTGTAGGGGTTGCAGAGGTAGTCAAAGTTGTAGTGGTTGCAGAGGTTGCCATGGGTGTAGGTGTTGTAGAGGTAGTCAAAGTTGTAGGGGTTGCAGAGGTAGCCAGTAGTGTAGGGGGTGTATAGGTAGCCACGTATGTAGGGGTTGCAGAGGTAGCCATGGGTGTAGGGTTTGCAGAGAAAGTCACAGGTGTATGGGTTGCAGAGGTAACCACGAGTGCAGGGGTGTAGATTTAGCCACAGATGTAGAAGGTGCAGAGGTAGGAGTCGAACCGCAGCACTGGTTAATGTGAGTCTCCAGAGGCCTCAGCCACATTATCCCCTTTGGAGAACTTGCCATGTATTATGTGCTCAGCCATTTCTGTGAATTAGGAGCCTGTAATGCTGTATTTCTCCTTCTCCCGGAGGAATTCTTTGGGTCGGACGTTACTTCTCTTGGTGATATCGGCTGATTGCCATGGATCATTCGCTTCCTAGTCCTATCATGGATCTAACATGGATCAGGACGGATCCCAATGACTTATAATGGGTCAGGTTCCCATTGCTGGTATAGAATAGTGCAGCTGGGGGACTCCCATTTGGTCGCCATTGGGTGATATGGTCTATGAATATAACTGACGTATACGCAGGGAGCTGTGAATTCAGATAACAATAGTCCACCATTTTTTATTATTGCTCCAATGCATCTACAATAATAAAAAAAATAATTGCAGCTTTGCAAATAGTCTTTTACTACTTTGTGCCTGCAGCTGCCATGCGGACCTATGTGTCTCCATGGCAACAAACAACCATTCATAGTCTGACTCCATTCTACTTGATCTGTCCCCTACTACCTGCTATTGTACCAAATGTGCTGTACTGGTAATAGACACATCCATTACCACAGTGCAACTGCGATGTGCTGCTCTTTTGTTACAATGTGTAGAAAAATGTATACAAACCCGACAATTGCTGAGCTCTTCCGCAGATAAGATTATGTTCCCACATTTCTTTCCTGGAATCCCCCTGGGTGAGAAATGGAAAAAAAAGAAATAAAAAAGAAGTACATAAATAAAAGGAGAAAAGAAGAGACTGAAACGCGATCATTTATCAACAGCGACAGCTGATTTCTATTTCTCATAGAGACCCAGAAAGGATGACAGATTGAGGTCTGAGGCCATTGTGGTACAGAAGACATGCAATTACTGTCTGTCTGTGCGGCCCCTCTAAGGTTTACTGCTGCCCCTTTAAAGCTTGTTAGGCGTAAATGACAAACGCATTGGAGAAAATACAATACAATCTGGGCCGAAAAGCCGGGAACGTTCTCCTCCACTTTACCCGCGGACCTCGGCGTCACCGCTCCTCATCTATTCCAGTTTCTTCAAATGGATGAAGATTTCCCTGGTTCCCTCCAGAATAAATCTTTATTTGTGACCTCTTTTACTTCTAATTTACCCAAAGCCGCCAGAAGAACATTGCGAGGTCCAACCCCAATTCCTCGTTATCAGGGTTCTCGGTTCATCGCACCCTACATCAAATGTCTTACAACCTCCAGATGAATTTAAAGGGGTGATTCGGGAGTCACAAAAAAAGGGCTGATTTTATTTCCAGAGACAGCGCCACTATGACCCGCAGGCTGCTTCTGGTATTGTAGAGACAGCACCGCTATGACCTGCAGGCTGCGTCTTGTATTGTAGAGACAGCGCCACTATGACCCGCAGGCTGCATCTGGTATTGTAGAGACAGCACCACTATGACCTGCAGGCTGCGTCTGGTATTGTAGAGGCAGCGTCACTATGACCCGTAGGCTGCATCTGGTATTGTAGAGACAGCGCCACTATGACCTACAGGCTGCATCTGGTATTGTAGAGACAGCGCCACTATGACCCGCAGGCTGCGTCTGGTATTGTAGAGACAGCGCCACTATGACCCGCAGGCTGCGTCTGGTATTGTAGAGACAGCGCCACTATGACCCGCAGGCTGCGTCTGGTATTGTAGAGACAGCGCCACTATGACCCGCAGGCTGCGTCTGGTATTGTAGAGACAGCACCACTATGACCTGCAGGCTGCGTCTGGTATTGTAGAGACAGCGCCACTATGACCCGCAGGCTGCGTATGGTATTGTAGAGGCAGCGTCACTATGACCCGTAGGCTGCATCTGGTATTGTAGAGACAGCGCCACTATGACCCGCAGGCTGCATCTGGTATTGTAGAGACAGCGCCACTATGACCCGCAGGCTGCGTCTGGTATTGTAGAGACAGCACCACTATAACCCGCAGGCTGCGTCTGGTATTGTAGAGACAGCGCCACTATGACCCGCAGGCTGCGTCTGGTATTATAGAGACAGCACCACTATGACCCACAGGCTGCGTCCAGTATTGTAACTCATCCCAATGGACTGAAATGGGAATGGAATGCGATCCTTAACATAGTCGATGGATAAGAGGATGCATTTTTGGGGAAAAAAAACAGACCCATTTCCTAATCCTGGACAACCCCTTTAACAAGGAACTTTCACTGGATTTTTTCAATTAAACTGAGTATCTCCTCCAGCTGGCGCCACTCCACTGATTATCGAATGTTTTTTCCTTGTACCCCTCTGCTCCAAAGTTATGCCACCCCAGTAGTAATTTCAACATTTTTCCCCCACGAGCCCGTAATATCCAGCCACCCCTAGCACTCTGCGTTATGGAGTTATGAAGCATAGCTTCCAGGAATTACATACGGTAGGCATATTTTGTCACCCTGCGCAGATAAAATCCAGCAGAATCCAGTGGCAATGCTGCCGTTCCATTCAGAGCTTTGGGCAGAAAGTTATGAGCGTCCACAGTTCTGGACAGAAAACTATACTCTCAGATATGGGAGGAGAAAGGCAGCCCAGCCCAGGGGTGGGCTCAGAGTGTGGGAGGGAGCAGCCTAGGAGATTAGAGGCAGCTCCTCATTTTGAGCTTAGTTTTCTACTGGCAGGACACCCGTTACCTGACGTGGCCAGGAAAACCCGTAACTTAGATTTGGACCTGTGATCCATCAGTGCCTCCCTGTGGTCACATGCTACATAACACAGTAATTGCAGCCTATCTATACCCTACCCTTGTACTACACTCTTGACTGTATACCTGTATATTGTTCCGTAAATATACACCTGTATATTTCTAGTGCGCCTTTCGGCGATTATGGTAAATATAAAATTAATCTTGGGCTGCTCTTTTATCTCGATACACGAATCCCCGCGTCCGCACGCTCTGTTGGTTATTATACGCTACCCGGGTTGGTTTCTGACCTGATATAAGCCTGCTGTCGGATGGGGCTTATTTCGAACGAGGAACTGGTGGCAGCATACCGTACTGTTTTAGTGAGGAACTCTAGCAGTGACGGCCGGGAAGTTTATATATATCCCCAGCCTGGACTGGAGATATACACCCCCCCCCCACTGGGAGCATCTCAATATCTCGAACCTATAAGGGAAGCCTTTCAGTACAGTTCCCTGACTGACCTGGGACAAGTGGTGGCACCAGAGAGCCAATCCCTGCTGAGTCCTTCTCTCCCCTCCCCCCGAGGTGACCGAAGACAACACTCCCTTCCGCTGTGGGATCCGTCACAGCGACCCAAACATTAAATATCATATTCGCTTTGTACTTTAGATCTGCCATTTACATGCTGTAAAAATGATTCTGTAAAGCACTCTGACATTTGCTTACATAGTATGGCGCCACTTGATGTTTTCGGTCTACAGCAGTGTGCAATGAGCTGAGTGCCGCTGGACTCACATGTGCAATCATTCTCCCCTTAGCCAGATCTAGAGATCATTGCAAAGCCGCCAATAACAAGAGCTTTTTTTTCCTGCTTGTCAGGAAAGGAGCAAAAACTCTGTAAGTCTAGCAGTATGGCTGAGAAAATGCCTTCTGCCAGGGAAGTAAGATGGGAATTTAGTGTCAGCTGCCAGAGGGGGAAGGATACTGATTCTGTTTAAACCTGACCCAAGCATGAAGTTTTATGGTAGAAACTCTATAAAATACTTTAAAATAGCCAAACCACTGCAATAAGCCCTTTAATGATCACCTATGCAAGATTTTTTGGATGACTTGAATCCAAGCCTTTCTTAAAAAGGGGGTGATACTGCAGCAATGCAGGATACAGAGAGCTCTCTATATCCGTGTGATGGAGACCCCCCCGTCAGATTCCATCGCTATGCAAACCAGTCCCTTAATAAGACAGGTGCCCAGAGGCCGAAAAAATTGAGCTGCTGTTGCCCAGCACAAATCACAGGGATTGTCTTGTGCCACCTAATCCAGGAGCCCATTAGCATTGGCGCTGTGTGCACAAGCGGCTACGAATTGTATTCTCAAAAAAACCCCAAAAAAACAACATTGTTTGACAGTTCATTAGCAAAGGAGGAAAATATATAAAACAAGCGGACGCGAGGAGACAAACGGGCAATTCATAGACTAATGAACTAATCTTCCCAGGGAATGGATGCCCCGTCCCGGCGCCTCAGAAGTTAGCCTGGCAGAAGATGAATCCTTATTGACCTGCCGCGCATTGTCCATCCTCTCATGGGAGCGAAGGAACGTGGTTCCTGGCACATAGGGATGAGCTGGTCTTCAGCACTCCCATTAAGTGGCATTACGCACGATCACCATGTCTCCATTCACGTCCTGATTGGTGGTCGTACCAGCAGCTGAAACCCCAGCAATCAGGAAGTCATCCCCTATGCTATGTATAGCGGATGACGTTATACATTATACGTTGCTTCTATATCTACTTATTTGCATACATTAATCTCAACCCTTAAAAACTTTTTTTTTTTCCTACTTTAAATATTTCTTAATACAACTTTATAACCATAATACCTCATTTTTTTTCTGAAAAAGTGCTCCAAATCCCCTGCAGAGACATAGAGTTAAATAATAACATTCTGGCTACCTGCAGCCACCACTAGAGGGAGCTCACTGTACACAGTTTATACTTTGACCTCAATAATAACACAGACTACAGTGAGCTCCCTCTAGTGGTGGCTGCAAGTAGCCAGAATGTCATTATTTAATGCTACGTCTCTACAGTTGGATTTGGAGCTTTGTATAAGTAAAAATGATGCTCGTATATTAAGAAAATTTCATCAAAGAATGTTTGCCTGTAAAATGAAACAATGGTGGACATTCCTGTTTAAGGCTTCGCAGAAAAAGTGTAATATATATAGTGGTATATAATGATGTATAGATGCAAAAAGAAAAAATCCCAGACATGTGGCTACAAATCTTTAATAAAACTAAGGCATGGACCTGTCTGGGGTTATGGCTTTATAGCTATAAAATAAATATATATAAAAATGACATATAGTGCCCAGAATTGCACATACATGCTGCCAGTAATGGCATCATTAGCACATACATACTGCACATTATCGTTAAAAATTAGCATTTTGTTTAAGTCACTATACTTCTTTTGTTTTGGAATATTCTTTGATGTGATTGTGCAAAATTCTTCAAAATGGCGGTTCATGAATTTTGTGCCAAAATGAAAAATTCTCTTTAGTTTTGTCTTTTTTTTTTTTGCAACATTTTACAGCTAAAATATCACAAATGTTGCATTTGTGCCAAAATTCCACATGCACATAAAGGGACATTTGTGGAAAAAAAAATTAGAAATTCAATAATTTGCAATTGACAAATCGGCCTTAAAACATCTTGAAATCCCATACCTAGGTAAAAAAAAGGCATAAAATAAAAGAATAAGAAGCAAATGAAAAACACCAAAACTACACATAAAATAGGCGCTAATAAAATTATGAATACGGACAAAAGTATTTATGGAACTCAGTGATAAAGCATCAAAAAAGACAGAAGTGTGAAACCAAGATGTAGTTAAAATGAAAAATGTATTAAATACAAAATAAAAAGAAATAAATCTACATTTGCATAAAGGGACTGAAACTGAACAGAATGAACTCCAAGAGGTCTACATGAATAAGTAATATGATAGTGAAAATGAAATCACATATGGTTAAATAAATACAGAGCAAAGTAGCCACATTACATAGGGATTTCAAAAAAGGAATGAATCCAGGCAAAACCAAGTGGATCATGTGAACAATTTACATAAAAAAGTAAAATACTGCCAAAATGGCTGCAAAAGCTAGCAATATAGCATCATAAGTATGTGGCAATAAGTAAAATGCAATAGTGCAAGAGTAAATTTGCAGTGACAATCAGCAAAAAATAAACTGCAATCGTGCAACAACGAATTGGAGGTAAAGACTTAGTGATGCATATAATAGTGCAAGTGCCCAATGTGCTATCAACTAGCTATATGACCAAATAAAGATATCCATTATAGCTGACCATCACTGAAGGTATAGTTACCAAGTAGACCAGGCAAGGAGAGGGCCCCGACGCGCGTTTCGCTGGAAACCCCCTGGAAGAAGCGACAAGCGAAGAGGCCCAGAATGAGAGGCATATATACCAGGATCCGGGACATATATACCAGGAAGAGGCCCAGAATGAGTGAAATATATACCAGGATGGGTGGACATATACAGTATACCAGGAAGAGGCCCAGAATGAGAGGCATATATACCAGGATGGGGGGGACATATATACAAGGAAGGGGCCCAGAATGAGAGGCATATATACCAGGATGGGGACGTATATACCAGGAAGGGGCCCAGAATGAGAGGCATATATACTAGGAAGAGGCCCAGAATGTGAGGCATATATACCAGGATGGGGGACATATATACCAGGAAGAGACCCAGAATCAGTGACATATATACCAGGATGGGTGACATATATACCAGGAAAAGACCCAGAATGAGTGACATATACCAGGAAGGGGGGACATATATACCAGGAAGAGGCCCAGAATGAGAGGCATATATACCAGGATGGGGGACATATATACAAGGAAGGGGCCCAGAATGAGAGGCATATATACCAGGATGGGGACGTATATACCAGGAAGGGGCCCAGAATGAGAGGCATATATACAAGGATGGGGACGCATATACCAGGAAGAGGCCCAGAATGTGAGGCATATATACCAGGATGAGGGACATATATACCAGGAAAGGGGGGACATATATACCAGGAAGAGGCACAGAATGAGTGACATATATCAGGAAAGGGGGACATATATACCAGGATGGGTGACATATATACCAGGAAAAGACCCAGAATGAGTGACATATACCAGGAAAGGGGGACATATATACCAGGAAAAGGCCCAGAATGAGAGGCATGTATACCAGTATGAAGGACATATATACCAGAAAGGGAAAGGGGTCCAAGATGGGAGACATATATACCAGGAAGAGGCCCAGAATGAGAGGCATATATACCAGGATGGGGACGTATATACCAGGAAGGGGTCGAGAATGAGAGGAATATATACAAGGATGGGGACGTATATACCAGGAAGAGGCCCAGAATGTGAGGCATATATACCAGGATGGGGGACATATATATACCAGGAAGAGACCCAGAATGAGTGACATATATACCAGGATGGGGGACATATATGCCAGGAAAAGACCCAGAATGAGTGACATATACCAGGAAAGGGGGACATATATACCAGGAAGAGGCCCAGAATGAGAGGCATGTATACCAGTATGAAGGACTTATATACCAGAAAGGGAAAGGGGCCCAGGATGGGGGACATATATACCAGGAAGGGGCCCAGAATGAGAGATATATATCAGGAAGGGGGGACATATGTACCAGGAAGAGGCCCAGAACGAGAGGCATATATACCAGTATGAAGGACATATATACCAGAAAGGGAAAGGGGCCCAGGATGGGGGACATATATACTGGATGGGGGACATCAGTGCAGGATTGGAGACATTACTACATAATGGGGGGTACACCTATGTCCTTAAAGGATTTAGAATTCTACAAAGGCCCATACATCTGACTAATATGTGGGGGAGGGGGGGCAGGTCCAAATTTTGCACCGGGGCCCATTGGATTCTAGTTACTCCACTGTGTAGTGAAGTGCAAATGTTTTTGGCAGGAGGGGAAAAAATGCTGTAAAGTAAGAATGCTTTAAAAATAATAGAAGTTGTTAATAGTTTATTTTGATCAATTAACAAGAAGAAAGAAAAATGTTTAAAAAAAAAACCAAGATATTGTGTACAACCCCTTTAATTGGCACAGAATCCTGGAACGGGTGTAATTAGTGTGAAACAAAACCAATTTATGTTAGATGTGCCCTAATGGCGGAGGTAACAATAAGCGGCACTGCAGGACCAGCAGCGCGGTGCAGATGTAATGGCGACCGAACACTCCACTGGTGAATAGTAATTGGAATACATAAAGCACATAAGCTCCATGCGGCGACTCATAAAACACCAGGAGAGGCCGCTAATAAGCGATCACAAGAATAATGTGAGGCTGATATATCCTTCAGTGCTTTGTTAAATTGTACGCTCGCACAGCTGCCGCGCCGTCGCCTCCTGCGGGAGAAGCGCAGAACAGCGCCCAATGGAGAAACAGATGCTCCAACAAGCCCAGATGTTCTGTGCTACCCCGAGCGCACAAGCGTCAAAACTTCATAGACGGGTGTGGCCAAGCGTCACCCCCGCGCCACGCTTCGCCAATGTGACATCTGAAAGTCAAAGATGTGTGCCGTGTAATAGAGCGCGGAGCTAGCAGAGGTGGTGGCGGCACCACATATACAACAATAAGGTGTTATTTATGAGTTTACATAGGACTGCTGGAAACTTACAATGCAGTGTATTGTTTGTGAGATACATAGGACTGCTGTGAATTCACAATGCAGCACCTTATTTTAATTTTACATAGGACTGTTTGAAACATACGATGCAGTGTCTTATTTTTGAATTTGCATAGGACTGCTAGACATTCACACTGCCTATTACCGTATATCTATCACATTTTCCAAAACCAAAATCAAATTGAAAATGTGCTGACGGAAGCTACATCTGTAGAATAACACCCAGAAACCGAAACCCCAGCTTCTCACATATTCAACAGATGACGGGGCGGATTTATGGAACCGTCTAGGAGAAAACCTGTTCTCATTGTCCATAGCAACTAATACCAGAGCAGCTTCAACCAATCACAAAGCAGCTTTAATTTTTTAAGAGCAGAATAAAAAATGAGAGCTGCGCTGTGAATGGTCGCTGGGGGCAACAAGGAAATGTCTTCTCTTAAACACTTTTAAATCTCCCCCAAAATGACTGTCTCTCTTATATATTTATTATCCATCCATCTATTATCTATCATCTATCTATATCTAGCTTTTATCTATCATCTATCTAAAGAAAAAAGAGAAAAAAGCAGCACCAGCATAAAATTGGGTGCAAAGTCTCCTTGTTACATAGAGTGATGGGCTATTAAACAGCGTTTTTCATGTGACATAGTGTGCTGCTATCTATCCTCCTTCTATCTAATATCTATCTATTATCTATCTATCTATTACATATCTACAGTTGTGGCCAAAAGTATTGACACCCCTGCAATTTTGTCAGATAATACTCAGTTTCTTCCTGAAAATGATTGCAAACACAAATTCTTTGGTATTATTATCTTCATTTAATTTGTCTTAAATGAAAAAAACATGAAACAGAAAGAAGCAAAAAGCAAAACATTGATCATTTCACACAAAACTCCAAAAATGAGCCAGACAAAAGTATTGGCACCCTCAGCCTAATACTTGGCTGCACAACCTTTAGCCAAAATAACTGCGACCAACCGCTTCCGGTAACCATCAATGAGTTTCTTACAATGCTCTGCTGGAATTTTAGACCATTCTTCTTCGGCAAACTGCTCCAGGTCCCTGATATTAGAAGGGTGCCTTCTCCAAACTGCCATTTTTAGATCTCTCCACAGGTGTTCTATGGGATTCAGGTCTGGACTCATTGCTGGCCACCTTAGAAGTCTCCAGTGCTTTCTCTCAAACCATTTTCTAGTGCTTTTTGAAGTGTGTTTTGGGTCATTGTCCTGCTGGAAGACCAATGACCTCTGAGGGAGACCCAGCTTTCTCACACTGGGCCCTACATTATGCTGCAAAATTTGTTGGTAGTCTTCAGACTTCATAATGCCATGCACACGGTCAAGCAGTCCAGTGCCAGAGGCAGCAAAGCAACCCCAAAACATCAGGGAACCTCTGCCATGTTTGACTGTAGGGACCGTGTTTTTTTCTTTGAATGCCTCTTTTTTTCTCCTGTAAACTCTATGTTGATGCCTTTGCCCAAAAAGCTCTACTTTTGTCTCATCTGACCAGAGAACATTCTTCCAAAACGTTTTAGACTTTTTCAGGTAAGTTTTGGCAAACTCCAGCCTGGCATTTTTAGGTCTCGGGGTAAGAAGTGGGGTCTTCCTGGGTCTCCTACCATACAGTCCCTTTTCATTCAGACGCCGACGGATAGTACGGGTTGACACTGACAAAAGAATCTAATTAATAAAAATATTGGAGAAAGAGAAACCAATCACAAACTAAAATGTTTCTATACTAATGCACAAAGCATGGGCAACAAACAAGGAGAATTGGAACTACTAACACAGGAAAAGAAATATGATGTCATTGGAATCACTGAAACTTGGTGGGACAATACACATGATTGGAATACAAGACTAGAAGGATGCAACTTATTTTCAAGAAACAGACTTGATAAACGAGGAGGAGGTGTCGCATTGTATGTTAGAAACGCGTATATCTGCACAGAGATTGAAGCTTCAGAGACTGGGAGTTCTGTGGAAACTGTTTGGGTAAGAATACAAGCACAGAACAATGGAAAGGACACCATTGTAGGCATTTACTACAGGCCGCCTGTGCAAGCTGAAGATATGGATGAACTCTTTATGCATCAAATGGCCAAGTTCTCCAAAAAATATGACATAGTTGTCATGGGAGATTTCAACTATCCAGACATTTGTTGGGAATCTCTCTCAGGCAAAACTAACAGGTCAAGGAAATTCTTATCCTCTCTTGCTGACAACTTTATCTTCCAGAAGGTAGGGGAGAAAACAAGGGGAACTGCTACCTTGGATCTAATCCTTATAAACAGGGAGGAAATGGTTGAGGAGGTAAAAGTGGCTGGGACCCTAGGAGGTAGCGACCATGCTATTTTAGAATTTTGGATAACTAGAGGCGGAAGACCTGTGAAGACTCAGACGTCAAGGTTAGATTTCAGAAAGGCAGATTTTAAGGGATTCAGAAAGAGAATTGGAGGGATCCAATGGCTGGATATCCTTAAAGGCAAAAATGTCCAGGAAGGATGGGAAATCTTGAAAAATGAAATTCTCAAAGCACAGTTGTTAACAATTCCGAAAAGAGGGAAGAATAGGAAGCATTTAAGGAAACCAGGATGGATGAACACAGAACTTAAGCACATGCTAAAAAGGAAGAAAAAAATGTTCATAAAATGGAAAGAGGGAGGCATATCTAAAGAAGAATATAATGCTGTCTGCAGAACCTGCAGGGCACAAATCAGATTATCTAAAGCTGACAATGAATTGAGGCTTGCAAGAGATGTCAAAAGCAATAATAAAGGATTTTGGGGATATGTCAAAAGTAAAAGAAAAGTCAAAGATGCTATAGGATTTCTACAGGATGAAAATGATGTAATAGTAAGACAGGATGTTGAGAAGGCTGAACTTTTAAATTCCTATTTTGCATCTGTTTTCTCTCAGAAAGGAAATGTAACATCAACTGTTCTTCACTGTCCTATTAAGGGAATAGAAGAATCCAGGATATCTATAAACAGAAAGATAGTGAGGAAACACTTAGCTAACCTAAATGAATTCAAGTCTCCAGGTCCAGATGAATTACACCCCAGAGTACTGAAGGAGATAGCAGAAGAAATTTTTGAACCCCTCTCCATAATCTTTGAAAATTCTTGGAGAACAGGAGAAGTGCCAGAAGACTGGAGAAGAGCAAATGTTGTTCCTATCTTCAAAAAGGGGAAGAAGGTGGACCCAGGCAACTACAGGTCGGTGAGTCTGACTTCTATACCAGGAAAGATCTTTGAACAAATTATTAAACAACATGTATGTCAGTACCTGGATAAGAATGAAGTGATTAAACAGAGTCAGCATGGGTTTGTAACTAATAAGTCATGTCAGACTAACTTAATTACCTTCTATGACGGAATCACTGATTGGGTGGATCAAGGAAATGCTGTAGATATAGTATATCTTGACTTCAGCAAAGCATTTGACAAAGTCTCTCATACAATCCTTATTGAAAAAATGACTAAGTATGGAATGGAAAAGGCAACTGTTAGGTGGATTAATAACTGGCTTAGTGATCGGACCCAAAGAGTGGTCGTAAATGGCTGCACATCCAGTTGGAAGAATGTCTCAAGTGGGGTACCACAGGGCTCTGTCCTGGGCCCTGTATTGTTCAACATCTTTATCAATGATTTAGATGAAGGAATTGAGGGTAAGCTGATTAAATTTGCTGATGACACAAAGCTAGGAGGGATAGCTAATACTAGAGAAGAGAGAGAGAGGATTCAAAAAGATATAAATAAACTGGAGAAGTGGGCAGCAACTAACAGAATGGTTTTTAACAGGGAGAAATGCAAAGTACTACATCTGGGCAATAAAAATGAAAAAAGCATATACAGAATGGGAGGAATAGGGCTAAGTGACAGCACATGTGAAAAAGACTTGGGTATACTAATAGATCACAGACTGAATATGAGTCAGCAGTGTGATGCAGCAGCAAAAAAGGCAAATGCAATTCTAGGATGTATTAACAGAAGCATACAGTCTAGATCACGTGAAGTCATTATTTCCCTCTACTCCTCTTTGGTCAGACCTCATCTGGAATATTGTGTCCAGTTTTGGGCACCACATTTTAAAAAAGACATGAACAAACTGGAGCAAGTTCAGAAAAGAGCGACCAGAATGGTGACCGGTCTGCAAACCCTGTCTTATGAGGAAAGGTTGCAGGATTTGGGAATGTTTAGTTTGCAAAAGAGAAGACTGAGAGGAGACTTAATAGCTTAATAGCTGTCTACAAATATCTAAAGGGCTGTCACATTGTAGAAGGATCAACTTTATTCTCATTTGCACAAGGAAAGACTAGAAGCAATGGGATGAAACTGAATGGGAGGAGACACAGATTAGATATTAGAAAAAACTTTTTGACAGTTAGAGTGATCAATGAGTGGAACAGGCTGCCACGAGAAGTGGTGAGTTCTCCTTCAATGGAAGTCTTCAAACAGAGGCTGGACAGACATCTGACTGGGATGATTTAGCGAATCCTGCTTTGAGCAGGGGGTTGGACCAGATGGCCCAGGAGGTCCCTTCCAACTCTACGATTCTATGATTCTGTTGTACCCTCAGACTGCAGGGCAGCTTTAACTTGTTTGGATGTTAGTCGAGGTTCTTTATCCAACATCCGCACAATCTTGCGTTGAAATCTCTTGTCAATTTTTCTTTTCCGGCCACATCTAGGGAGGTTAGCCACAGTGCCATGGGCTTTACACTTCTTGATGACACTGCGCACGGTAGACACAGGAACATTCAGTTTTTTGGAGATGGACTTGTAGTCTTGAGATTGCTCATGCTTCCTCACAATTTGGTTTCTCAAGTCCTCAGACAGTTCTTTGGTCTTCTTTCTTTTCTCCATGCTCAATGTGGTACACACAAGGACACAGGACAGAGGTTGAGTCAACTTTAATCCATGTCAACTGGCTGCAAGTGTGACTTAGTTATTGCCAACACCTGTTAGGTGCCACAGGTAAGTTACAGGTGCTGTTAATTACACAAATTAGAGAAGCATCACATGATTTTTCGAACAGTGCCAATACTTTTGTCCACCCTCTTTTTTATGTTTGGTGTGGAATTATATCCAATTTGGCTTTAGGACAATTCTTTTTGTGTTTTTTCATTTAAGACAAATTAAATGAAGATAATAATAACAAAGAATTTGTGTTTGCAATCATTTTCAGGAAGAAACTGAGTATTATCTGACAGAATTGCAGGGGTGTCAATACTTTTGGCCACAACTGTATCTATCTATCATCTATCTATCTATCTATCTATTATCTATGTATCTATTATCTATCATCTATCTATCCTTCTATCTATCTATCTATCTATCTATCTATCTGTCTATCATCTATCTACCCATCTATCTATCCCAGTCTAATCTATTTTTAATTCCTCATCGCGGCCTAATTGAGGAGCCGTCCCGGCGTTCTCTTTGTGATTTGTGCATTTTCCACCATGGAGGGCAGGAATGTATCTGTGTAATTACCAGGCGCATTGTACACAGTAATATATGCAGTGCATTACCGGAGATACGGGAGAACCTGCACCGGCGGATCCTATTCTTCTTCATCTCTATGGTGAACTGCAAGCGGCAAAACACATAATTGCTAATCTGTAATTTCCATCTAATTTGTGAGAGAGGATGCAGTTGATGAATCCATTAGTAGCGCAGCCCAGCAGGAGACAACATTCATGGAGATCCCTCTGCAGGGAGACATTAGCATAGAGCGCAGAGCGCCTCTCATTCAGCGCCATGGAGAGCGACAGCGGAAAATGGGAGCAAAACTGGACGACTTATCACACAATTAAAAAGCAAGTGGCTACCTAATTCTATCTGTCGCTGGGAAAGCTGGGTGACTTCCAATATTTGACCCAAATTTTGTTAGATTCTGCAACAGCAAATCTGTTGTAAGAATGTAAGAAATTTATGAAATGTATCACCCATGACCAAGAAGATTTCAGATTTCCATTTCCAAGAGACTTCAAAAATTGAGTGAGAACCTCTGTGAGAATCATATCGGTTGTTATAGTTTCTACCGCAAACAGTGCCACCCTTTTTGCAGGTTGTGTATGGTATTGCACCTTTACTTAATTGGATCTGAGGTGCAATATCAAATGCAACCTGCGATCAGGGGTGGCACTACTGGGAGAAAGTAGGAATGCTTTTTTCTTGTACAACCTATTTTTATTGTCAAAGAAATTTAAAATTGTTCAATTACAAGAAAGCTTGCCTGTATATAATTTTAGGACCTATGGGCATCTTAGAGGGAGGGGTCTCTTATCATGACACCCTCTATTAGCCAAAGTAGAAGATACTAACAAAGAGCATCTCCCATTGGAGGACTCCCAGTGGTGGAGCAA
Source organism: Dendrobates tinctorius (assembly GCF_039654945.1). Classification (NCBI taxonomy): domain Eukaryota; kingdom Metazoa; phylum Chordata; class Amphibia; order Anura; family Dendrobatidae; genus Dendrobates; species Dendrobates tinctorius. The sequence continues at coordinate 2,104,428 of NW_027361695.1, forward strand.
ATGCTATTATTTGAATAGATGTCACATAATACCACATTTCTCCAGCAGTGGCCGCTGCAGGAAAAATAAGCACCTGCGTGCCAATTACAACTGATCAATAGGGGATTCAACCTCAACCTTCAGATCTTCCGAATGAAAGCAGCCGATCTTCACTTATAGAACGTGGAAAATCCATTTAAATGGTTATTCCTGAAATCAGAACGTGGTCTTTGTTTTCTGTACACACTGAATTAAACAAACACGTCAATACAACCTATTTTTATATCTAAACTGATCTGCAGGTGCCACCCCTAAATCATGACTACCCAGGGCTCTCTTACCCCTCTGTTTTCACTGGATCCATCTTTCAGTAGTTCTAATGCTGTCAGTCAAGCATCCTCAGATGCATCTAATAACCCTGCTAATAAAACACCTGACTGACGGGTTGTATCACAGTTCAGCTATGCTATACTGAAGATCCCAGTAATACCATCTGCATTTGCACTGGTACTGGAAGCTGCAGGCAGACAGGAGACGTCCTGGAGATCGCAGACAGGTAGCAGAGATACTGGAAGCTGCAGGCATACAGAAGACCAGAAAACAGGTAGCAGAGGTATGGAAGTCACAGTCAGACAGGAGATGTCCCAGAGACCACAGACATGTTGAATAAGTACAGGAAGCTGCAGGCAGACAGGAGACTGTGAAGCAGGTGACAAGGACTCAAGAACACTAAAAGTCTTAACACTGAGACACAGGTGTGCATTTTGGTGGGCCTTATATAGGCCTGGATAGATGATCAAATGGGAGAAGAGTGGGCTACATGCAAAACACGACGTGAAGCACAAGAAAGCACTGGGACAGATGTTTAACAGAAATGTTATGCTAGGCTTAAGTCATGCAGATCTTGTGCTTTGTAAAACAAATCACACCAAGCTGCTTTCCTATTGCAGATTCAGTCTTCCCAGCCTGGTGCAGGGCTACAATATTGTTTCTTGTCTCCTTTGACAGCTCTTTGGTCTTCACCATAGTGGAGTTTGGAGTGTGACTGTTTGAGGTTGTGGACAGGTGTCTTTTATACTGATAACAAGATCAAATAGGTGCCATTACTACAGGTAATGAGTGGAGGACAGAGGAGCCTCTTAAAGAAGTTACAGGTCTGTGAGAGGCAGAAATCTTGCATGTTTTTAGGTGACCAAATACTTATTTTCCACCATCATTTGAAAAATAAATCTTGCCAAATCAGACAAGGTGATTTTCTGGATTTGTCTTCTCATTTTGACTCTCATAGTTGTGGTCTACCTATGATGTCCATTACAGACCTTTCTCATCTTTTTAAGTGGGAGAATTTGCACAATTGGCGGCTGCCTAAAATACTTTTCTTCCCCACTGTAGGATAAGGTGACGCACTTTTTGTTGGTGGGTGCATCTGCACAACTCCCCCGATCGTTCACCTTCCTCTCGGCTTCCTCCAGGCTGTCTACCCTCTGGACTGTTCACTAAATGGAAACAAGTTTGTTCCAGGCAGCTGGATATTAGTTATTTTCAGGTTTTCGACCACCGGTCCCGGGAGACTGGAGCTTTCTTGTATAGGCATCAGCAGTGGCCTTTTCGGGCTTTGCTCACTTCAATACCTCCTGACAGATTCCAGCATGATACTGATGTCATTTTCTCCAATGTCCTGAGAGATGCCGCTGTGCTTCACTGCACTTTCCTGTCCGTTCTGGATTCATTTAGATGTCTGCTGATTACCTCGTGCGTCCTATCTCTCTTCGGAGCCTCGGTCTGGAGTTGAATGGCTGCGGTTAAAGCTTCCCTCACTTCAAGCTGTTTGACCTTCCTGCATTATGTATCAGATAGCAAGGAATACAAGCGGCAGAATTCATCATCATTATGGCCGCAGTTTGCTCATGAAATAGTGTGGTTTGTTATAATTAGTACTTGAAGGAATCCCTCTTAGAAGGGATGAACGTATTCTGTAATATAAACTCTGTCGTGCTCCATATTGGGCTTTCCAAACAGCCCAGCGTGATCCCATGTGATCGTCTGCCTGGGCCTATATCAGACCCACCAAAACACACACCTGTCTCTTGGTTTTAAGACTTTTAGTTTGTCTGTACACAGTTCCCTGTCTGTGGTCTCCAGGACGTCTCCTGTCAGCTTGCGGCTTCCAAACCCTCAGCTGTCTTCCTGCAGCTTCCAATACCTCAATTACTTGTCTGCCTATGGGGTCCAGTACCTCAGCTGCCTGTCTACCTGCAGCTGCTAGTACCTTAGCTGCCTGTCTGCAGCTTCCAGTACCTCAGCTGCATGTCTGCCTGTGGCTTCCAGTACCTCAGCTGCATGTCTGCCTGTGGCTTCCAGTACTTAAGCTGCATGTCTTCCTCTGGCTTCCAGTACCTCAGCTACATGTCTGCCTGCGGCTTCCAGTACCACTGTTATCTGTATTCAGCTTCCATTTCCCTAGCTACCCATTTCCTGCATGATTCACGTGAAGCTGCATCAACTCCCATGGCCCGTGTTCTCACCCAGATTATGGACTTGGAAGATCTAGCTCATCAGGTGAGCCTAACAAACGGCCCACCAATGATGATAAGCTGATCCCAGTGTGTCCGACTGCTGAGACCTCTGCTGATCATCAGTAATCAGTGACTGAACCTGGCAGCAGATGTTCAATTTCCCTGCAGTGCCACCGCAGGAGAAATGAAGAATTACATACTATCTATTCAAATCAATGGGCTTTCCATTTATTGTGTAGACACGCTCAGTCCTCCAGAGTGAGAGGCAGCCATTTCTAAATTTCCCATAGTTATTGATGGCAGCAAGTGCCTTCACTTTTCCACCAGAACTGGGGAACCAAGGAACCTCATTTCTCAGTATCAAGACATTACTTTAAGCTCCTGAGGGCTCAATGCCAAAAAGGGCAGATGCCAGTCATGTTTTCAAATCCTGTACAATCTTTCCAATGACTTATATTAACTGTTTATTATTTTACTAAAAATTGTTAAAGGGATGGCCTCATTAGAATCCTTGTTCATTTATGCATTCTGGATAATATACCGAGAGAGGGGATCTTGATCAGGACACTGCTCATTTAGACAAAGTAGGAAAACACTCACAAAGAGCAACCTTTCCTCTGGAGGACTCACTGCGACCATGAATTACATTACTAGCTATTCATTTGAATAGCAAAAATCTAATACCACATTTCTCCTGGAGTGGCCGCTGTTGGGAATATGAGTAGCCGCAAAGCGCAGTTCTTGCTGAAATCATTGGATCGTCTATGTCACAAGTGGTCATGACTGGTCTTTGAGAAATCTAGACTCTTCCAAATTTTTGGCTATTTCACAGTCGTTAGTGGTGGCACGGGCCTCTACTCCTCCACCAGGGCTGGGGAACAAAGGAACATCAGCTTTTTGGATAGAGGGATGACTTAATTGATAAAAAAAAATCTGTAACAGGGCCAATTATCGACCTTGCTATTATAACAATACTGATATTTTCTTATATGGCAGAGGAACCATTGTGCTCCTCGGGACAGCAGGACTTGGGTATGTTTCCATCCTCTCCACTCCCCATGACTTTCTCAGTGACCCTCAAGATTAAACATTTTAAGGCTCATTATTTGATGTTACTAATGGAAAGCCTCTAGGTGCCTATAGGCAGAAGCCTGTAGAGCCCAATGGTGCAGCCAGTCCACTTTAATAATGAATTACGGTAAGTATTTATTATTCATTGACTGATAGTTGAATGCCCCCATAGCTCAGGGTGACAGGAGACCCTAATTTTTGCCTCCTCCAAATAGCAGCTCCGCATGTGGATCTTTCATTTTTAATTGCTATTTTTTTGTATCCCCCCTCTGCCAGCGGCCAATCCTATACAACCACAGCGCGCTATCGTCAGGATGATGATGATGATGATGCTGTGGTCCTCAGCTGCTTCTAAACCTAATTTAGTCCCTCAGCTCCACCGAAAAATAACACAAAACCCTCTACTTCACCTTGGCGTACTCCTCGGCAGAAGTTGCGGAACAGTTTACTTTGTGACTGCCGCGTCGAGGGGCAACCTATCAATATTTGACTAGGTTATTTTTACCTGAGGGCACTACCACCGTGAGATCGCTGAGTGGAAGTAAACACGGCATTTCGACAATGTGCAGCAGACGCTGGCAATACAGATATTTCCTGCGCCATCTCAAAATACAGACAAAAAGTGCCACGCGCCATCTGAGAGCGTCTGGCTGCTGCACGACAAGGATGAATCTGCTCAACCGTGCATTAACCCATCTTTACCCTTGAGCTGGCGGCGCCCGAATTTTGCAAAAAAAATAAAAATAAATAAAAAATGTACCGTAATTATTCTATGGTATGCTAAATTACAGGAGCAAATATTTGCAAGATATATCACTGTACCCTTATGAGACATCTAAGCACAGGCTAGACGTACAGAGAGCAGTCTTAGGAAGACAAAGTAATTATACAACATGGTCAGACATATTCTACTTTGCAAGGATTTCCTTCTTAAATGGGATCTGTCAGCAGCTTTTTTTTCTATGTAATATGAATGCATCAAAATGTAGGGGCAGAGATCCTGATTCCAACGATGTGTCACTTACTGGGCTACTAGGTGTAGTTTAGGTAGAATCCCAGTTTTCTCTGCTGCAGATGTAGCAGAGCTCAAATTCTGAGCTTTGTAGAACCCCGCCCACACCTCTGATTGGCAGCTTCCTGGGTACACTGTGAATTGTCAGCAAGCTGCCAATCAGTGGTGGGAGCAGGGTTACACAGATTAGCTGGACTACCCTGCACATGAGTTCTAGTCAAGCAGAGATAATCTCCTGCTGATAAAACACTGATTGTATTGAAACTACAGCACACAGCCTAATAAGTGACACATCCCTGGAATCAGGCTCTTCTGCTGCATGATATGATGCCCTCAGATTAAATAGAAAAAAACCTGCTGACAGATTCCCTTTAAGGAAAAACTCCACCCAAAATGAGAAACTTAGGTGGAATTTCTAGTTAGACCTACGCTCCAGCAATTTATAACTAACTGAGAGTACCTGTTCCTGATATGGTGGTTTAGTGGAAAATTTGGGGTGTAGCTATTATCAGATTTCGGCTGGAGTTCTCATTTAAAGGGGACATCCAGATAGAATGATTTTTGCATATGTCAAACTAATGATATCTGGGATCCAAGACTATTAGTGACTTGAAAACCAATTTGGCACAGCTCAGAGGTTTCTGTTACTGAAAAGCAGACACATTCTAAGCCAAGTCCAATCATATAAATCAACGATTTCTAGCAAGAGAACTCTCCGAGCCGTGTCCAAGGGGGTTGAAACTATAAACTATAGGGCCGGAGATAACAGAATTCACAAATGTCCCTCGCTTCTAAAGACTGAAACATTTGGAAGGTTCTTGGCTAAAGGGAGAAACTTCTCCGGATTCTTGTAAAAGTTGATAAATCTCCAAGTAAATCTCCTAAAATGCAATAATTCTGGAAGGTTTCTGGTGCCTAATGGGAGAATGCGCCATCATCTGTCTGAGAGACCACATGGATACTTCATGAGAGGTCTGAAAATGGGGCCATGGAAACATTTTTAGTGTTCACTGCAGGAAAAAAGCTGGAGCTGGTGGGGGCCACAAAATCTGCAGTGCCAGACTGAGGAGTAGGGGTCGAAAGAGGTGTTTTTATTTACTTTTTTAATTTTTTTACTTTTAATTTTTTTATTTCACCTATTGATTTATCTTTATTTCTTTTTAATTAATACTCAGAAAACTCCTTTAATACTATCCAAAGTGTTTGATCTCTCCAAAGCCCCAGGAGTACGTCACCATGTCCAACCCCAACTCTGCTCCACCTTTCCTTCCTCTTCCACCATAACTTTTGTTTCTGCCAAAAACTTTTCCACTTTGTTATTACTTGTTGTGAATGTCCCTTTTTTTTTTTCCTTTCCTTGATTTCTTTGCTGTGAGTTGATAATGAGTTGATAAGTCTAATCTTAACCAAGAGGTGCAAAGTAAAGCAGATAAGATCCGTCTGACACAATGATTAAGCATCTTGTCTTCTCAGATTATCGGCCTGCCGCCCAGAGTCACCCGCTACTCTGATATTTGTTTGCGTCCAGTTCTACTTTTCTTAACGTTTCGTTTTTTTCCCTTTATGATATAAATGTAGGGGAGTGGAGACAACTTTAGGAGATCCCTTTTTCCATTGTGCGCAATGCACCATACGGATCATCAAAGCCCTGAAATATTTCCAAATGATTCTTGTCTTAAAGGGGTTGTCCGGGCTTTTCACATAATCTCAGTACATATCTGGGCTGTAGAATTATGACAATAAGTAATTTACTTTCTGTCACTAGTTTGCACGGTTTTCTAGATATTCTGAACAGAACGTCCAAGGCGGGGTGTGTTATGGCATTGAAATGAGAACTGGTCGTTTCCTCCTACTCTACTCCAAACATGCCAAGTGGAGCGGCAGGGAGGGGGGGAATGGAGCGGCGGGGAGGGGGGGGGAATGGAGCGGCGGGGAGGGGGGGGAATGGAGCGGCGGGGAGGGGGGGGGAATGGAGCGGCGGGGAGGGGGGGGGAATGGAGCGGCAGGGAGGGGGGGAATGGAGCGGCGGGGAGGGGGGGGGAATGGAGCGGCGGGGAGGGGGGGGGAATGGAGCGGCGGGGAGGGGGGGAATGGAGCGGCAGGGAGGGGGGGAATGGAGCGGCGGGGAGGGGGGGGGAATGGAGCGGCGGGGAGGGGGGGAATGGAGCGGCAGGGAGGGGGGAATGGAGCGGCGGGGAGGGGGGGGGAATGGAGCGGCGGGGAGGGGGGGGAATTGCGCCGGGGGGAAGGGGGCGGAATGGAGCAGCGGGGAGGATTTGTTACTGTGTGAGGAGGGCTTCTTTATGTGAACGGGGAGGGCCTGTTGCTATGGAGGGTGGGGTTGTTGCTACAGAGGGCATGTTTTTAGTAGGGTAGGAGGAAACGACCAGTTCTCATTTCAATGCCAGAACACCCCCCCCGCCCCCGGACGTTCTGTTAAGAATATCTAGAAAACCGTGCAAACTAGTGACAGAAAGTAAATTACTTATTGTCACAATTCTGCAGCCCAGATATGTACTGAGATTATGTGAAAAGCCCGGACAACCCCTTTAAGGGGTATCTATTATTTTAATAAACTTCCGACGTATCATTATGACCTCAAAGGTTTTGATCAGGGGGTCCGGGTGCTGAAAACTCCACTGTTTGCTAAAACGAAGTGGCAAAAGTGATCGGCTGAGTGGGTGATTTTTGGCGAAGCAAGTTGGCGGCCTAAAAGCTGCCCCTACTGACATTTATGGGGTCACTGGTGGACACAGACCGAAAAGTGCCTCTATGCAAGAACATAAGGGGCTTTATAGTCCAATAGCTCATCATAATGTAAAAATGTCACCTGCTTTGGAGGTAGGAAATGGGCCCCCTCACCTCTTGGGACCCTCTTAGGTTGCATCAATGATATGTCCATCCCTGTATGGGGTTATGGAAACAATTAAGAGTTTTACAACTCTTATAAGCAACAAGAGAACCTTACAAGAGGGCCGACTCTCCACCTCTACTTTTCATCCACGGTGTGCCAAAATGGCAGGAGAGCCCATCGAAGGGGACACTCCGGACAAGGAGCAGTGGGCTGTGCACCCCTGCCCTAGATGTATGACTGATATCCATCCGTTCAGCCAAAAGGCTGAAAAGAAAACTTCCCTTCCCTTCTCTCTCTTTTCTGAAGCTTTGCGGTGCACAAAGAGTTAGCGAATGTTGACTCTACGATGATTATGGGATGACGATACACCTGACTGGGCTCTTTATTTAAATAATGGAAGAGAATTGTAGTTAAGAATGACATTAATAACTGGAGCAGAAAGAAGGTTGGGAAACAGATGTTATAGAAATGAATGGCTCAGCCGACCGGTAAAAGGCAGATATTCCGCCCCGCGCACTAGGTAGGGCGCAGGCAAGCATTTTCTATTTCCCGCAGACATAAATACAGAACTGTCCTTGACTCCGGGATAAAGGTGAATTAGTGGATAAGGGATGTCTAAGATCTTTCAAAAAATTGGGCTGAGAGCAATGAATGTAGTAAAATAACTATAGCCACCTGTTCAATCCCCCCCGGGCTCCAGCACCAACGCCGGTATTTGCTTACTTCCCTGCAGCGCTGTCTTTCCATACGTCCATGTGCCAATCTCTGGCTCAGAGGTGATTCCTGGATGTGTGACATAAGTGATTGGCAGCAGCGGTCTAATGGATGTGCATGATGCCATCATTGCTGGGAGGTAAACGACTGGTGGACACCATCGGAGGAGACTGAGATGGTGAGAAATGATAATATTTTTCCATGTTAATACATTTCGTGCCCTAAGCCCAATTTTGTAAAACCCATTTACCCTACAGAATATTATTACTATAGAGGGGAGGTTTATGATCACTATGAAACTGATCAATATGATGAGACGCAGCAGTCAGCATTGTGTGAAGTGGATCGAGAGACAAAAGGATCCCAAAAGAATAGAAAGAAGTCATCCAAACCCACCAATATTGATGGGATCAGCCGACCATCTAAAGTGTATGGGATGGGGACATCCCAACTCACTGAGAAACAGATGATATGCTGGGAGAGAAGGATCTATCTTACTGAATTTCAAAGGCTTATCTATTTGTACTACACGGAGTCTGGAGGAGGGCAGAGTTATCTGTAAGAAGAAAGAGGATTCTTGAGGAGGACAAAAGAGTTTGAGGAGGACAGAGGAGTCTAGAAGAAGACAGAGATGTCTAGAGGAAGACAGAAGTGACTTGATGAGGACAGAAGTGGCTTGATGGGGACAGAAGAGTCTTGATTAGGACAGGTGTCTGGAGGACAGAAGAGTATGGAGGAGGACAGGGGAGTCTGGAGGAAGATAGAGGTGTCTGGAGGAGGACAGATGAGTGTGGAGGAGTACAGAGGAATAGATTAATCTAGAGGAAGAGAGAGGAGCCTGGAGGAGGATAGATGAGTCTTGACCAGGACAGGGGTGTCTGGAGGAGGACAGAAGAGTCTGGTGGAGGATAGAGGATTGTGGATGTAAGAAGACAGAGGTGTCTGGCACAGGATAGAGGAGTCTGGAGGAGGACAGAGGTGTCTGGCACATGATAGAGGAGTCTGAATGAGGACAGAGGTGTCTGGAGCAGGATAGAGGAGTCTGGAGGAGGACAGATGAGTTTGGAGGAGGATAGTGTGGAGGAAGACAGAGGTGTCTGGAAGATGACAGATGAGCATGGAGGAGGACAGATGTGACAGGAGGAGAACAGAGGTGTCTGGAGGAGGACAGATGTGGCTGGAGGAGGACAGAGGAGTCTGGAGGATGACAGAGGTGTCTGGAAGATGACAGAAGCATGGAGGAGGACAGATGTGTCTGAAGGAAAACAGAGGTGTCTGGAGGAGGACAGAGAAGTCTGGCAGCAGCTCTCTCATAGGGAATGCAGAAATGGTTGAAGGAGCAAGGGGAGAGATCTGTCGGCAGAATGATCACTTGTATGTGGCCTAAAAAGTGTATTTTGCAAGATGACAGATCCTTTTTATCTCCCATATTGAGAATTCCTTCTGATAGTCACTAGATCTTAATAGCTTGCAAAGTCGGATTGGGCACCAGAGAAGCCAGGGTCTGACACAATAATCATCACCAAAGGTCTAACAGAAGACAATCCCATCTGAAGCTCATTCTGATCAATCACTCGCTGCTACAATTCATTTTGCTTTCATCCACAGCAGTATTGATGGCAATCTCTCATGTGGATGATGAGGACAATTCCTCCTACTGGAAGCATTACACCATTTATGCCAAATCCATGGTCTACGTCACTTAGTCTTCTCTTGCTCAGCATCATCCCATTGTCTTTGGTCAGTCTTTTTGAGGTGTGATTATCCTCACACCAAGCAATGGCTGAACATTTAGCCTAAAAAAATAAGTATTTTCTGTGCTGATGGTGGCAATAAAGGGCATCATAGGTGGTATATAAGAAACATGAGTACTTACAAATTCTGATACCATCCAGCTTCACGCCTTGATAACAGGTCTCCTGTTACTTTGTGGCGTCTACGCTTACATTAGTCATTGTTTGCAGTAATATTGTCCTATGGTCCTGAGCTCTGCTCAGCTTGCATTGTTTTCTAGTCCATGTGCATGCTCAGTAAAGCCGGGTAAACATTTTAATGCAGAGAATGTGATGTCCACGTTTTCAAGAATGCAGGTAGTGATTATACATAAAGGTCATGTATAGGCAGCTTAGGAGCTTATTGCATACAGTGCTAACATTGACTGCAATGTGTAATTTGTATGCAGTGCACTCCCTCTAGTGGTGACTGCAGGCAGAATTTTCTTAGTCCTGTGCTTCTATGCAGAAAATGATAAATAGCCTTAATATGTCTGCAAGGCCAAGTATATTCAGAAAAGAGAACTATTCAGAGGCTTGATAATATGTGTCAGTGTTAAGTTGCTGAGTTAAGGGATTTAGTTTTGTTCAGGCTGCGACTCGGCGATGTAACAATGTAACAAGACATCATAATGACACTCAGAATTATTTGAATAAATATAGAGCACTTTGTGTGCCGGGATGTTAATCCTTCGCCTGCAGGGAGCATCAGATCTGTCTCTTATTAGATGCTGCACATGTCAGCACTGGAGACTACCCACAATCTTTACAGCTAGGTTACAATATTACAAAGCTGTGCCGGATCTTTCATTTGGGAAATACGACTCATTTGACACAACGTGGCAGCCAAATGAAGAAATAAAATAGGATTAGTCTATGATACGGTGCCATTAAAACGAGGATATGTATTAAGGGTGGGGAGAGTGTAAGCGAACAAAAAAGAAAAAAATGAAGAAGGATTCTGGCTTAGATAACTTCTTTCATCCGTCGACAATAGGGGACGTCACATGAAATTGTGCATAGAGGTGATATTGAACAGCACATGGCTTATCTGCCTCTGAGCAATAGCTCTTTAGACTCATTTGCCATCAATTGATAGCATGTATAAAGGGAGCTTAAAGGGGTATTCCAATCTTATATATTGATAGCATATCACTAGGATTTGTCATCACTTTATGATTGGTTGGGGAACAACATCTAGGACCACCAAGGATGATGAGAATGAAGAAGAACCAGCGCTGTTGCAGTTCTGCAGCTCTTTAGCACATTCAGCCGAAATGTATTGTGGTGCAGAGATGCACCAGTTGACTGAAACGCAATATATGCCGCCGGCCAATCAGAGACTGGCAGCTGATATCGACTTGCACGTCATGGGCGGTGCATGACAGTGATGCCATGCGCTGCTAGTGCCGGAATGCTGAAGTCCACTGCAGAGTTCTGCGCCGGCTATAGAAGAGGGCGCCGTGCGTTGTGAGAGGGGGGAAAGTAAGAATAATCATTTGTTTATTTTATAAATGTGCTGGAGATGAATGAGGGACATTATTGCTGGATGTGGCCCTGCTTTGATTGTGAGACTACCATCATTTTATAGAAAATCATCTTGGCTATCTCATACACAAATTTGACTTGCAACTATTTATCATTTGATTAGTTATGCAGATTCTTGTCATGTCACTGCAGTGTTACTGTTTTTCTCCTAAAAATCTAAATTTTAATTTTTTATTATTTTGTAATTCCAACTTTGGCTTTCAACACCGCCAGAATCCTTCTGGGCTGCTCTTAATCAGACTCAGAGATGTGTCTACAGAAATCTGTTCCCAGGTCTCTTCTACACGTTCCCTTAGTTGATGCATACTGGCTATCTCTGTCACAGGTTTACCACGACAGAGAGGAGCCAGAAGACCACAGCGTCTGATTTCTACTACTCCTGCATGGATTAGAAGCACTTCACCTTCATATTAAACGGTGTAAATTTCTTTTAGCAGTGCAGGGGTTAATCTGCTCAGTTGAGAGCTCTTGGAAGCTTTCCTGCATTAAGGCTCTCAGCTGTTCACTGTTAGCCACTCCCATCTCCTATATAAACTGGGCTCTGGCTAGTACTTATTGTCAGAGCGAGCTTATGCTGCATGGCTGGTGGTGGTTATTATTGGAGAAGGCGTTTGGTGGATTTATCCGTAACTGTTGCTAGGTTTTGAGTGTGTGATAATTCCCTTTCTTCTCCTACTTTAGTTTAACCAGATCCCAAACTCCCTGATGCATTCCTCTGTTGAATGTGTGAGTATATTTGTATGTTTAGTATTTTTCATTACCTCTGTTCGTATTACCTTGTTAGTATGGTTGGTGTATTGGGGAGTACACTACTACTCCCCTCTTCCCTGGGTGGGGGAAGGGTACAGTCTGAGGGCGGATTCAGGAGCTAAGGCAAGGTACGTGGCCCCGGCATCTTCACCATCAGAAGTAATCCGAGGAACGGGGAGAGCTAGGGCGCCCCTAGCATTAGTGACAGGGAAGGAGGCCCTGGTCCTGGGACTCCCAGCAACAGAGTCGTAACATTAACCTTGTACGTGTTCATCAAGGTGATGAGTGAAAGACTGCCTTCAATACAACCAAGGGTCATTTTGAAAATCAAGAGATGCCATTCAGCTAGACCAATGCTCAAGCAATATTTCAGGACTTCATAAATATTTTTTCTTATTTGGTGGACAGATTTGTGATGATATCTAAATTTATTCAGATCCTCTTGAGCAGTATCGGAGTATGGTCAACAAGTGCTTCAGGTTCTTCGTGGCAATCATTTGTTTGCCAAGCTAGAGAAGTGAAAATTTGAGGTGTAACACATTCAGTTTTTAGGTCATTTGGTTTCTGCTAAAAGTTTTCAGATGGATCCCGTTAAGGTACAGGCTGTCCTTGATTGGGTACAACCTACTAATCTTAAAGCTTTACAGAGGTTTTTAGGTTTTGCTAATTATTATCGTGTATTCATTAAGAATTTTTCAGTCAAAATCAAACCTCTTACTGAAAAGACCAAGAAGGGTACTGACTTTTCCTTTTGGTCTGTTGAGGCTGTCAATGCTTTTGCTGCTCTCAAAACAGCATTTTCCAAAGCTCCTGTCCTCAGTGGACCCGATGTTGATTTGCCTTTTGTGGTTGAGGTAGACGCCTCTTCTGTAGGGATAGGAGCTGTTCTTTCACAGAAGAAGGATGGTTACTTTCATCCTTGTGCTTTTTTTTCTTGGAAATTCTCACAAGCTGAGTCCAACTATGATATAGGCGATCGGAAGCTCTTGGCTGTTGAGAGAACTTTTGAGGAATGGAGGCATTGGCTGGAGGGGGGTAGGCATAGATTAAAAGGTTTTTACTGATCACAAAAATTTACTGGATGTTGATGCCACTATGCGCTTGAATACTAGACAGGCCTGGTGGGCCCTCTTTTTCGCTCCATTTGATCTCTTTGTGACATATCTCCCTGGTACTAAGAATGTTAATGCTGATGCCTCTTCACAAAAATTTGTTCTGGAGTTGAGGGACTAAAATCCAGTAAAAATTCTTAGTGAAGGGGTGGTGGTCGGTGCCCTGGAGATTGATCTCATACAGCGCATTGTGAAAATTCAGGTTGTTGCACCAGAAGGTTTGCCATTTGTCAAGCTTTTTGTGTCATCCTCGCTTTGAACTGATCTTCATAACAAAGTGCCTGCCTGTGTTGGCCAGACATCCTGGTTCCTCTGTCACCTGGAGAGCTGCTTCCAGGCCCTTTTGGTGGCAGAGTGCTTGAAAGGATGTTAATCAGTATGTCCGTAAGTGTAGAGTTTGCACTAGGTCTAAAGCTACTCGCCAGGCTCTGGCAAGGTTTCTTTTGCCTAACAAGGTTCCATCTCAACCTTGGACCCATTTGTCCCTGGCTTTTGTCATGGATTTGCCTATTTCTGGTGGTAATACTCTAGTAGGGGTGTAGGTGGACTATTTCAGCACGATGGTTCACTTGGTTCCTCTACTAAAATTGCCTACAGCTAATGGTTTAACTATGTCGTTTATCTCTCAAGTCGATAAAGGGTATATCTGGGACTTTATGGAAAAACAAAAAATGTGTCTAAGCACTAACATGCAGGTAATTGAAACTTACTTGCCTGTTGTGCATGGCAGTTCTTCATCGGAACAGAGTGGTAACAAGCTGTTCTTGCCGGAGATTCAACTGCCTCTGCTGACGCAACAGGGCGTGACTTCCGACATCATTCTGATTGACAGCCGGCTCCCCCAGTTAGGCAGCGGGGATCCGGATATTAATTAGAATGACGTTGGAAGTCCAGCCCCGTCAACAGAGTGCAGTGGAAAAGAAGCCTCCTCTCTGTAGACGTGATGTCAGCAGAGGCTTCCAAATCCCCGGCAGGAGTGGTCTGTGACTGTTCTGTGCCAGGGACAAACTCAACCATGCACCAAGGCCATGTAAGTTTCAATTACCTGCCTGTTAGTGCTTTGGTACAATTTTTTTTTTATAAAGTCCAAGATATACCCATTAAGTAACATGGTGTTCCTAAAAACATTAATAATGTAATTAAGATAATTAATCCTGCTACGGTCAAGCTCCAACTCCTGGTTGCGGGGAGGATTAATAATTCCTTGGGGAATCTCAGTGGCCCCTGGCTGGTTGATGGGGGGGATGCTGTCATACATCTGGATTCGAACCCTGCAGCCTGTGTTTGTGGACGGCTTCTCTGTCCACCGAGTAGCTGCAGATACACTTTTTCTGCAGGTGTTTAGTTTCTGTTATGCTTGCTTTAGGCTTTTCAGAGTTAGAGGTGATTTCCTTTACTCATTTGTCTGCCCTATCACCTTTTGTGTGTAGTTTTATTTACATTCCCCCTGCTGGTATTTCCTGCTGTTGATAGTCTCATTTGTATGTCCAGTCGTGCTGTTTTAGTTTAAGCCAATCAGTGAAAGTCCACCTTGAGATTATCTCTTTTGCTGTTTATTTTCTTTATCCTGCACCTATTTTCTGTCTCTTTTAGGAAGTAGGCCGCCTATTCTCTATCAGTACGTACTTAATTCTTTATTGGGTATTTATGGTTTGTTTTACTCACTCTGGGATCTCTTTCTGTTTCAGCACACTTTCCCTTCTGTAGGTAATTTGCACTCTGCTTTACCGTCTCGTTCTTTAGGAGGAATATGACGTGCTTGAAGGCCTTTCAACATTCTGTCTATACTGGCTTACATTCTCTTTGTACTGGTTTCTATTCTCTTTGTACTGGTTCACATGTGCTCTGTCCTGGTTGCTATTCTCTCTGTACTGGTTCACATTCGTTTTGTCCTCGTTTCCATTCTCTCTGTACTGGGTCCCATTCTCTATGTACTAGTTCCCATTCTATCTGTACTGGTTCCCATGACGTTGGTATTGTCAAGTATTTACCTCGTGGGGATAACAAGCATCTTGACTTACCCCCAAAGACCCCACCCTGACCATAAAACCACCACCCCCACCTCGGCGCCAACTAATACACAGACACCGGTATTTCTTTTGGAATTTTATGGCCACAGCAGCCTTTTATTATAACAATAAACAAACAATAAACACTGTATCATAAATAACATGAGTACAATGAATTTAACCCTGAAAGGAGAAGTCCTTGAAGCCACAAGATCATGGTGAAATAGTCCAAAATATTGTGAACAACCCCCGACCATTTGCTCCCAGCCGTTACCCCACAGGCTCGGGAGCACCAGCACACCAATAGATGTTGTCCACAAACTCCTTGGAGATCCGCCCTCTTCCGACGGAAAACTCCCCATTCACCTTTCACCAGATCACGACCAGCATACCTTTAAACGAAGGAGACCCTACCCACAGAGTCTCCAAAACCAATTTCCACCGACTTCAAGGACTCCCCCCTCCCCCAAAACCGCCATGACCCAAAATAGAATCACGCACCGCTGTCCCAAAAGAAAAAAAAAAAGGGAGGGAGGGTGGGACTGTTCTGGAGCTGGGAAAAACAGGAACAGAGGGCGGGAACCCCCCAGTCCCTATCTTAAATACCCCCAGCTCCCCCTCCCCTTTAACCCTTCCCTCACTAAAAACTTCCAACCCCCCGTCATGATGGCCTCCGCCCACGCCTCCTCCAGGGGGTCGGGAGGCTCACTCCGGCCATTTCTTGACGTTGGTATTGTCAAGTATTTACCTCGTGGGGATAACAAGCATCTTGACTTACCCCCAAAAACCCCACCCTGACCATAAAACCACCACCCCCACCTCGGCGCCAACTAATACACAGACACCGGTATTTCTTTTGGAATTTTATGGCCACAGCAGCCTTTTATTATAACAACAAACAAACAATAAACACTGTATCATAAATAACATGAGTACAATGAATTTAACCCTGGAAGGAGAAGTCCTTGAAGCCACAAGATCATGGTGAACTAGTCCAAAATATTGTGAACAACCCCCGACCATTTGCTCCCAGCCGTTACCCCACAGGCTCGGGAGCACCAGCACACCAATAGATGTTGTCCACAAACTCCTTGGAGATCCGCCCTCTTCCGACGGAAAACTCCCCATCCACCTTTCACCAGATCACGACCAGCATACCTTTAAACGAAGGAGACCCTACCCACAGGGTCTCCAAAACCAATTTCCACCGACTTCAAGGACTCCCCCCTCCCCCAAAACCGCCACAACGAGGGGCCTTTGAACGCCTCAATGACCCGAGACCCCCACAACCCGCCAAGCGACAGCCTGCTCTATACCCTCCTGAAGGGCAAGAGCCCAAATATCAGAACCCACTGCATTCAAGTGAATCCCGTCCGCCAACCAGTAATCGCCCTCACCCTTTTCCAAATCGAAATGTCGCACGGCAACTCCCCCGTTTTTAACTATAAAAGCAGACACCGCTCTGTTGACCTTGATCCTGGCCCGGATGACCTTTTCCAACGATCTCATGGACCGCCAACGCCTACGTGGCACAATCTCAGACCACACAATCGTGATCTCCCGATAGGTTACCCACAACCGCAAGCAATCTTGCTTAATGTCCTTGATCAATTCCCGAAAGGGACGGACAGCCAGATCGTTACCCCCAGCATGAATAACGAGAACACCCAGTGCCCGGTCCAACCGGACACACTCGTGAATTTCCGGCAACACCCGACGCCACACCAGGCCCCTAAAACCGATCCACCGCACCACCGCCGCCGTGCTGGAAATTCCCAACTGTCTGCAGTCGTTCCTGACATCAGCTCGCACCGCTCCCCAATAAACAAAGGCGTGACCAAATATCCAGACCAGCAGCGGTTCCGCACCTGAAACACAAAACGACACTCACAGGAAAACATATCGCAAAACGATAACGCTCCAACCCCTGTAACATTCAATCGACCCCATGAACCCCACCAACCAGGCCCACCTCCTGCACACCTAAGGCCGAACATAACTGCGATAACGATTAGACCTCCACCCGCCGATGCGCTGTATGAAAGAGGGACCCAAACCACGCTCAGCTGCCTCAGTCGCCGCACCAATCCTAAAAGAATCAGAGGCAAACCGAGAATCATCCAACCCCAAACACCGAATTGACTTCTTAAACACTGCTCCAAACTGATACCGAGACAGACTACCACCGTCTGCGTGACACAACAAAGATCCGCCCAGACTGGGACGAAGGTCCCAAAAATTACGCAAACACTGAACAGGGCACATTCCCGAACCAGACACAACACCCAACACAACTCGACGGCCTTTTCCAGACTGGTCCGTTTTAGACCTACGCAGCTAAAACTCGACGCCCTGGGAAGTCAAAACCACATCCCTGGCTAGCAACCCACCCATCGACTCTTTATTGTGAGACACGAGTTCCCCAATCCGCAGTGCCCCAAAAAATGCAAAGGAAAAAGCCAGACGAAACAACGCAACCTCATAACCATCTGCGCATACCGATCCCAGAACCAGTCCCAATTGCTCTAGCATATTAAACGACACGGGCCGTCTTAAATCACCCCCCCTCGGACACGGTGAAAACCTTTCACCGCCTGTCTCACCAGAAACGTTTTCGTCAAATCCCTGCACCCACGCAACCGAAAACCGAAAGACAAACCGGCCAACAAACGTGTCACCTTCGCACGAGACCAACCTTCGCTTGCGCCCTGCCCCAACCACGACAACAACAGACCCTCTTGCTCAAGCCTAACCCCACTGGTGGGGCCAGCCGTAAGGACCTCTTCCCACATACGCCACACATTCCGGTAGGCCTCCCAGGTTTTTGGTGCCAATGACGATACAATCAGTGACTCCGCGGCTCGTAAGCCACCCTCCACAACTCCTCCGGACAAATCAGACCCTCGAACTCTGCCTCCGGAGCCAAGGAACGAAAACGATCCCACTGCAAACGAGAGAGAGAGTCAGCTATCTTGTTCTTCACTCCAGGCACATGCGTCGCAGTCACATGCGCATTCAAAGACAAGCATGATAGCACCAACTTCTGCAAAACCCTGACAACTGGAGGGGACGATGCAGTAAGACCATTAATCGCGCTCACAACACCCATGTTGTCGCAATTAAAACGAACGCGCCGATTCCGAAAATCCTGACCCCACAAATGTACTGCCACCAGAATCGGAAAAATCTCCAACAACGTGATGTTACGCACCAACCCCGCCGAAACCCACGCAGCGGGCCACTGAGCGGCGCACCATTGCCCTCCAAAATAGGCACCAAAACCGAATCCACCCGCCGCATCCGTAAATAAATCCAAAGCATCGTTACAAACCACATCAGCCATTACCAACGAATGACCGTTGTACTCCTCCAAAAAGGACTCCCAGACCACCAAATCAGCCCTGAGCTCCGCCGACAATCTCACAAAATGATGAGGAGCCCGAATCCCCGAAGTAGCGCTGGCCAGCCTACGTGAAAAAACTCGACCCATCGGCATCACCCGACAAGCGAAGTTAAGCTTTCCCAACAGCGACTGAAGATCCCGCAACGATATTTTTCGCAACCGACGTGCACGAACCACCTCAGACCTCAAATCTTCTAGCTTGTCCTCAGGCAACCGAAATTCCCATTCGACAGTATCGATGACGATCCCCAGAAAACGCAAACACGTAATGGGGCCCTCAGTTTTTTCGGGCGCCAACGGGACCCCGAACCGATCCGCCACCCACTCAATCGCTTTCAAAATCCTGAGACAACGTGAAGAATCAGCCGGGCCAATGCACAAGAAATCGTCCAAATAATGAACCACCGAATCACAACCAGAAACGTCGAACACGACCCACTCAAGAAAAGAACTAAAAGCCTCGAAATACACACAAGATAATGAACAACCCATAGGTAAACACCTATCTACAAAAAACCTGCCTTCCCAAAAACAGCCCAACAACCTCACGCTTTCTGGGTGGACCGGAAGTAAACGAAAAGCGGATTCAACATCAGTCTTAGCCATAAGGGCACCGCGACCACATTTCCGGACCCAACTTGCTGCCTCGTCAAATGAAGAGTAAACCACCGAACAAATCTCCGGATCAATACCGTCGTTAACCGACCTCCCACGTGGGTAAGACAAATGCTGAATTAGCCGAAATTTATTGGGCTCCTTCTTCGGAACCACCCCCAACGGGGAAACCACCAAATTCGGAAAAGGAGGAGACACGAAAGGGCCCGCCATGCGACCCAACGAAACTTCTTTCCGGATTTTCTCCGAAACAACTAAAGGATGCTCCAAGGCGGAGCGCAAATTTTTCAAAACAAACAGGATTTCAAACGGAGGACCCGGAATGCGAAAACCCTCCTTAAAACCTGAATACAACAGCCCCGCTCTTACCCTATCAGGGTATCTATTTAGATAGGGGACCATCCTTTCCAGATTCACTGGAGTCTCCCCCTTGCGAATTATCCCCACCAGATTTGGACTTCCCTTTCTTGAAACACTTTGATGCCCCGTGTGAGGCACCATTGCAATTTGAGCAGAGGTGTTTAAATTTACAGTTGGCCCCGAACTTACACTGGCCGTCATTAAACTGCCAGCACACCCCCGCCTTGTGCGTTCCTGACTGCCCTTGACCCCCGCCACTCGTAGAGCCGGAGGTGCAGCTATTCTGGCTGGTGCTTCCAGCCCCCCCATGAAAGGAACTCCCCGACTTATTTTGCGCTATCACATGCATCCACAAACCAATGTCTTTTTGATCCCAGCGGATAGCCGGACGCACAGCTTTCCTCTGACGAAATTGCTCATCATACCTCAGCCACGCCTGACCGCCATATACTCTGAAAGCCTCCCCAATAGCATCCAAATAACAAAACAACGCGGAGCAATTATCGGGGGCCTGTTCCCCAATAACACTCGCCAAAATGGCAAAAGCCTGCTGCCAATTTACAAATGTCTGAGGAATCAAGCGCCACCTCCGCTTTTCCTCCTTGCTTTCCTCTTTCTTACTTTTATCCAAATTAAACTTCTCAAGAGGCAATAGCGAAAATATTTCCACATATTCATCCTTCCAAATCCGCTCTTTCACCTCCTTTTTTAAATGGGCCCCAACGAACCTTCGAAGCACACATACACCTCGCCATGCGCCCGATCATCCAGATGCACACGACACTCCTTTTCTCTGTCGGTTTGCACCGACACTGACACCGGCTCACCAGCACAAGGGCCCGACGCAGCCGCGCCCTGACCCGCCAACCCGCCACCCTGTGGCCCAATCCACGCTGCTACCGGTGACGACCCAACAAAACCCCGCTCCAAACGTAAAAGCAAGCTACGCACATCCGCCAGCATATCACATACACCCCCGGCCGACCCTCAACTGCTCAACCCAGCCTCAAACCCACCGCCCCTGGATTCTGCTAAGGGGCCCCCTACCACCACTGATGAAGACAATAGCGGGTGACAAACAGGGGACATAGACGAATACTCACCGGGCTGCGAGGGGGCTGTGTGCCCTCCAGCCGGAAATCCTGGATCCCCTGACGTCTCTTGGACCTCGCGCCTCCCGGCGGCGGACTCACCGCCTCGTTGTTGCGGCCCGAACACCCCCGCAGCCTGTGCCGGGGTAGGAGGCCTGAACCCCCGGACTGAACCAGACAGCGGTACCCCCACTTCCGAAGGCTCCTGGCCCCCCCCGCCGAGTCATTCCAGATGTGCCATCGCGAGGCACCTGGCCGCCTAGGGCCCCCCACGGCAACTGGGAGCCCGACAGTGTCCTCCACTCGAATCTTCTTGCAGCCGGCCCCGACACAGCCGGGCTGCTCTCTGGTCCCGCTGCAGCCCCAGTGCTGTGAAACAAGCTCAGGGGGTCAGAAGCAAGCACCGCTGCGGAGCCAGCGCAGCAGCGCCCCCCCGCTCCACCCGGTTCCCCCGCACCGCTGGGGGACGAGACAGGACCCGGCCATGCCGCCTGGCAGGCCACCACTCTGCCGGCGGCTGAAACGCTAGGAGTTGGGGCAGGCCGTGCGGCACGTCCGTAACCACCGCGGCCCCCCGAAGGAGCTGGTGCTGCCGGATGTCCGGATGTCAGGCGCGTACCGGCTCCGCCCCCTTCCTGCCCCGGGGCGAAGGTCCGGACGCCGCCGCAGGGCCTCGCCGCGTATGAGGATTCCTCCCAGGCCGCGCCGCCATGGATGGGGAAGGCAGCGTCGCGCGGCCTGGAGGGTCCCGGGAGGCCCGGGGAGTGGTGTCGGGCGATAACCGCTCTGGAGGCCGCGCCCGCCTGGACCTCCGCTCCCTCACCTCGGCCTGCGCTGGCGCCCCTTGAAACAGGCCAGCCACTTGAGCCTCCAACCATCCAGGAGGCTGCCCCGCCGCTGCCGCCCGAAGCCTGTCCAGGGCCTGATCCACTCCAGACATCCTGGTAAGCTTGTGGGACTGTTCTGGAGCTGGGAAAAACAGGAACAGAGGGCGGGAACCCCCCAGTCCCTATCTTAAATACCCCCCAGCTCCCCCTCCCCTTTAACCCTTCCCTCACTAAAAACTTTCAACCCCCCGTCATGATGGCCTCCGCCCACGCCTCCTCCAGGGGGTCGGGAGGCTCACTCCGGCCATTTCTTTCTCTCTGTACTGGCTCACATTTCTTTATACTGGTTCACATTTGCTCTGTCCTGGTTCCTATTCTCTCTGTACTGGTTCACATTGGTTTGTCCCGGTTTCCATTCTCTCTGTCCTGGTTCCAATTCTCTCTTTACTGGTTCATATACTCTCTGTATGGATTCGCACTCTGTACTGGTTCACATATTGTTCATGCTGATTCACATTCCCTCTGTACTGGTTTTCATTCCCTCTGTACTGGTTTACATCCTCTGTACTGGTTCTTACAGTTACAAAGTATCCCCTCTAGGAGCAGAGTAATTTTCCCTTCTTAATTTAATCTCAGCTACGTGGAGCAATTGCTGCCGAATCCTGGATGGGAATTATAGCTGTTAAGCACTTTTCTGCAACCTATTGCACAATTTTCATAGCAGCATGAGTCTCATTGTACATTTCACACTCCACATGACTCTGAACAGCCAGATTCTCTCTATAATGTCTTTTTACTTGGCTGTGCGGAACTTTTAGTGTTCATCTGACCCCCCAACTGGTTCCCCCATTTCACTTGGTCTGACATTGTTTTATAGAAATATTAAAGGGGTTATAAAGGATTTACAAGGCTATTACAAACCTAGTAAATGCCTCACAGCTCCAAAGCGGCTGCTTCAGGGTTCAAACACTCGGTTGCTAACTGTCCTGCAGTAATGATAAGCCTACCACACATATGTGACTGCTGCAGCTAATCAATGAGGTCAGTGATTGTCTGCAGCGGTCACATGGCTGACATTGGCATGTAATCACTCCAGGACTGTTGTGGTTGAGGGGGCACAAAGACGCCTCTCTGCTGACAACACCAGTATTTTAAATGGCACATAGTAGATATGAACAGTATTACAAAATTTCCATTTAGGCCCAAAAGCTTCAAGTTACAAATCTCTGGACTTAAGGGTTTGTCCATGTTTGGGCGACATTTTTTTTTCCAACTCAAAATCATGTATTTAGGGCTAAAAAAAATCATTTTTGCAATTGGGTTTAATTAAAAATGTTGCACCGTTTGGCTTTTACAAACTCTTTTTTTCCTGCACTTTCAGCTTTGATGTGGTCTGTCATCCATCATAGCAGAGGCTATGGAAGGCAAACGGTGCAAAATTTTTAATGAAACCCAATTATAAAATTGTTTTTATCCCCATTTACCTGCATTTAAATTAAACAAATGGCACTAAAGTTGGACATACCCTTTAAGCTTATCTGGGACTCAATTTATAGATAAGGACAATGGTGCTTGGAAAAGCGAAACCGCAAAAAGATGGATGTTTATAGTAGGAGGAATCGGGAACACATCAGGATCAAACAAGACATTCATATGGTTATAAGAAAAAACATAGAGCTAAAATCACCAAAAATCGATGATTTATATATTGACAATCGCAATGAAGTTTTAGGCTCTGTTCAATTGCACAAAAAATTTACATGTGAACACAGCCTAAACCCCGGAGACCATGAGAGGGATGCATACTTTTGATGACATGACATTGACAAACCTAGCTGAATGTGTACAATCCCCCCAGAAAATCATCTCTATAAGGTAATAGTGAGATCTGGAACTTAAAAGCCCCCTCCTGCAGTGTCGGGAATGGAAGCTGATGATACTGGGACCTTCTGGGCTTCTGGTGCTCTCTGCGGAAAGTATGCTGTATCATTATGTTATATTACATTGATATGGGTTTTCTAAGGTTAGAAACAACAGGTCTATTTTTCTGGAAATAGCACCACTCCTGTTTTTGGTCAATATGATATTGCAGCTCAGTTCTTCTAACTAGAGTTGACCCCCCAAAAATTGTGCTTTCCTGGTCTAGCGTCCGGTCCTCCAGCAGAGCCAGGCAAGAACAGTCTGGACGACTGCAGCTGCCAAAGAGTACCGGTCTGGACACCGGACCAAATTTTTGCGCTGATCTCTACGTATCCCTTTAATAAGGTCATGCCAGATACAGCCCAGACTTAAAAGCAAAGCAGTTCTGGAAAAATCCTTTTTTTTTTTTAATTCAGCCATATCCTGAACTAATGAGCTAGAAAAAGGCAGAAACCGGATTCTATCTCAGCATGGTATTTTCACATAAGCCTGGCCAAGATTCACCTGTGTGTATATTATCTCTAGACGACAGTCTGCAAAGTCTTCCTTATTGATTGATTCTACGACTGGTGTCATTAGGAATATGGGGATAATTAGGCCTTCAGTGCAAATGCAATAATTACACTTCCGATGTTATGCCGTCGTTGGTGTTTTTCATTACGTTCTTTTTTTTTTTTTTCTAGCTTTTCCATACATCTGTCCTTTTATCCTTCTGAGCAGAAAACGCGTCAGAACCTGTGAATCGCTCAGTTCTGCAGATCAATATCTGGAACATGACAGGACGATGATAGATTTCTCTGGCATTTTAATCACATGTATTCTAGTGGTCAAGGCCCGAAAAGGAAATCTTGGGCTTTTGCCAGATATGATCAAAAAGGATCAAGAAATATACCGTATGTTTCTTTAAAGATAAGAAAATCCTGTTCACATTTCAGAACACCTGCCATAAAAGTCCTAACTATGAAGTCGTTTAGAAGTCTCCTACATTCAGAATGAAAGCAGTAAAATTCAAGATGGACTGTGAGCTCTGACAGATGTACCATCTCAAATTATCCATGTGCTGGTTAACACATCTGTCCTTTCAGGTAACTTTTCCAAATAATCCATCATGTGTGTACAAGCAATTTCTGTCCATCATATTGACTTGTTTCCAGAATTACTCGTCACCAGTTTTCCCCTTTATCTCTAATTTTCAGTTGTCTCTGAGCTAGTGGAATCTAGCTGTTATGATGTCTCTCATACACAGCACACACAGACATGAGGAATTCCTGCTCACCTATCTCTATGTAGCACACGTTCAAAAGCAGCAGCTGCACAGAGAACATTATACAGCAGTACTGAGCAGTGTAGACGCGAATCCAGCACTGATGTGAGCTAAGCACTTATTAAAAACCAACAGTATGAGTCTGTGTGTGACATCTGATCCCGCAGTGAGCTGGCAGTCCATCTTGCTTTGAGCAAAACAGATTTTAGATGTTTGGACGATTAATTCAAGAGATGGTGAAGGAGAATACATGGCTCATAAGTGGAGAAAGAAACATATATCTCTGATAAGTTTCTTATTGTTACACACCTGGTCTAGTATCTGCCCCCTTCACCCCGTTCTGTTAAACGTTCTTGTGCATCACATCGGGCTTTGTAAGTAGCCCGGTGTGTTCCCATGTGTTCATCTATCTAGGTCTATATGTGACCTACCAAGACACGCACCTGCATCTTGCTGTTAAGTTTCTTAGTTTGTCGGTGCACCACGACCTGTCCCCGATCTTCCAGGTCCTCTACTACCTGTTTTCGATCTCCAGGACGTTTCCTATCTGCTTTCAGCATCCAGTACCTCTGCTGTTTCTTGTCTTTCAGGACCTCTGCTACCTTTCTGTGGTCTCCGGAACGTCTCCTGTCTGCCTGCAGCTTCCAGGACTTCTGTTACCTTTTCCTTGTTTTTCAAGATCTCTTCTACCTTTCTGTGGTCTTCCAGATGTCTCTGGTCTGCCTGCGGCTTCCAGTACCTCTGCCAACTGTTCTCAGCTTTCCAGGACCTCTGATACATGTCTGCGGTCTTCCAGACATCTCCGGTCTGCCTGCGACTTCCAGTACCTTGGCTATCTGTTCCTGATTTTCCAAGACCTCTGCTACCTATCTACGGTTTCCCGGATGTTTACGGTCTATCTGCGGCTTCCAGTACCTCTGCTACCTACCTGCGGTTTCCAGTATCTCTGCTACCTGTCTGCTGTGTTCAGGACATCTCCTATATGCCTGTGGCTTCCAGTGCCTCTGCTGCCTGTTTGTGGCTTTCAGTACCTCTGCTACCTGTCCGCGGTCTCCAAGATGTTTCTTCTCTGCCTGCGACTTCCAGTGCCTATGCTACCTGTTTCCCGCATACTTCATCTAACTGCTGAACTGAATGCCTGTGTGCCAACTGGACATTGGGCTTCAAGGATCCACTTCACCTAGTGAGCCTGACACTTATATTGGCTCATGAGTAGAGAAAGAAGCATATTTCTCTGCTAAGTTTCTGATAGTCACTTGTACTTGGGAGAGGAGGGGGATGCAGCTGCATATCTCTCTATGTCTGTGTGCCTGCATGCTGAGAGATGAGGAAAGATGTTCTTCAGGAACAACCGAAAATGAGTAAAATTTCAATTTTACATTAAAAGGGTGATTTTAAAAATATTACCTTATTCCTTTCTTAGAAACCTCACCTCTACCCTGAATATATAGAGACCCTTAAAGGGATTATACCAGCAATATAATTTTTTCATCTACCCATGGGACCCCACCAATCATGGAACCCCGTGTCCAAGTGTGAATGGTGCGCTAATGCTCATTTGTTGCCACCACTCCATCCACTGTCCATGGGAGCAGTGGTCACACGTATGCACGTGCCGCAAGACTCTTTTGACTGCAACATATAGCCTCTTAAAAACAAAAGGATCAGACATGTTGAAATCCAACTGCCCAATCCTTCTCACATTTGCCATCAGGGCACTGGTTCCTCCTAAATCAGCCGTTTTGTGCACACAGCATCCACAGATATAAGGGATTCCTGCTCTCCTGTCTCTATTTATGGCTCCCATACATAATAACCTAACGTCTATGGCGAGATTTAGTTGCCTTTAATAATTGTGTAGCTGAAGTAAGGGATTAGATTGTAAGCTCTGTTGGCAGACTGAAAATAAAAAAAGGGTTAATTAATTTTTTTGGAACGATTAAGTCAATAATTTGCGCTGTAATTATGATTCGGCTACGCCAATAAATCAATAATTAAAATGTTTTAATGCAAGTGGCCAGGAAGGTGAAAAAGTCGGCTCTTCTCTTTCTCCGACCCCTTTAGTTTGTCTTCCAGGGACTTGGCTCCCATCCTTAAAAAAAAAAAAAATGTCCCTTAATTGCCGAACAGGGACTTAAATAACCTTCCCGCAATCTTGTCATTTGTAGCTCTTCTCTGGAACTAACCTGCAAAATCCTTCCCCGGCTGCTAAGATTGAGTTTCACATTTAGCCGGAGGGGGATCAAAAGACAGCGAGAGGATATTCCATCAGTTTGCTACAAATTAGGTGCTGTGACTGGTCTCCCAATCAATATCCTCCAATTTAGTCTGGATCAGACAGAGATCCCGTCTGCCGTGAAGTGAGAAGGACTCTGCCTCATGGTAGCGGGAGGAGAGGGGCACATCTGCGGGGACGGGCGGGCGGCCGAGGCAATGAGCGATTACATGCACAGAATTAGGTCCCCTTCTCGGAGGGTGACGGTGGCTTGCACTCTCTACCTAGACGTCTCCATAACCTTGGAGATTGCAGGGGGTGACTTTGCTTTATAGGAGAAATTTAGAGTGAATATAATTATACTTCTTGGTTGTTTGTGACATACTAATGATATTAGATAAGTAAATGCAATAAGAGCCACACGCTGGGGATGAATAATGTTGCGGCTCCGAGCGTTTCCACAGTAAGTGCACCTCTACGAGAATGCAATCAGCGGCCCTGTATAAATAGGGCATTAGGGCGCACTTTTCAGTCTAGTCTTGGATTTGCGCCCATCGGGGGACCCTGGAGATTTAGGAGGCTTAGAGGTACCGCTGTCCCATAAATGGGGCCCAGTTACAGTTTTACACCAAGTTCCAAATTATTTTGCAAATTGGATTTAAGTGTCATAAAGATGTAATTTTTTTGGACGGTTTGTGTCTCGGGTTCTTAGGATCGCTGAAATCAATCTCAAACACCTGTGAGAATGCATTTGCCGGTTGAGCCCAATTAATGGAAATCTACATAAGAAGGACATTCCACATTATTAAGCAGCCGCAGGTTTCAAGCAATATGGGGAAGAAAAAGGATGGGAAGAAAACCCACTCTACGCCCAGGTGGCGAGCATTTTTATTGGTATATGGTCTCCCATCCCGGTATGTGCTGCCCCCTTCTATCCTGGTATGCATGGTCCCCTCACCCCTATCCTGGTATGCATGGTCCCCTCACCCCCTATCATGGTATGCATGGTACTCTCTCATCCCTATCCTGATATGCATGGTCCCCTCACCCCCTCATCCTGGTATGCATGGTACCCCTCCTCCCCCAATCCTGGTATGCATGGTACCCCTCCTCCCCCAATCCTGGCATGTATGGTCCCCTCACCCCCCCATCCTGGTATGCATGGTACCCATCATCCTCCAATCGTGGTATGTATGGTCCCCTCACCCCCCGATCCTGGTATGCATGGCCCCCTCACCCCCCAATCCTGGTATGCATGGTACTCTCTCATCCCTATCCTGATATGCATGGTTCCCTCACCCCCTCATCCTGGTATGCATGGTACCCCTCCTCCCCCAATCCTGGTATGCATGGTACCCCTCATCCCCCCATCCTGGCATGTATGGTCCCCTCACCCCCCCATCCTGGTATGCATGGTACCCCTCATCCCCCAATCCTGGCATGTATGGTCCCCTCACCCCCCCATCCTGGTATGCATGGTACCCCTCATCCCCCAATCCTGGCATGTATGGTCCCCTCACCCCCCCATCCTGGTATGCATGGTACCCATCATCCTCCAATCGTGGTATGCATGGCCCCCTCACCAGGGCTGTGGAGTCGGAGTCGTGGAGTCGGAGTCGGTGCTCATTTTGGTGGAGTCGGAGTCGGAGTTGGAGTCGGTATAAAATGGACCGACTCCGACTCCTAAAATATATAATAAATTGGGTACAGTAATTCAATGCAGGATGTGCTGAATATTTTTTCATAGGAGTTTGGGAAAGTTATGAAATGTCCTATAAATGGCTGTTATATTCCTGATCTAAGGCTACATTCACACACAGCGTTTTTCCTGTGTTTTTTGAGGATACGTTTTTCAGCTGCAAAAGCTGATCATCTTTTTAAAAAACCGCATCACCTGAAAGGTTTTTGAGCTCATAGATAATGTTTTCAATAGCAAAAGCAGATTAGAAATCTGCTCTATATATCCATTTATCCATATCTGTCTATCCATATCGTATCTGTACCAAAAAGAATGAAAACCGGGTAGTACACCAATATATATTCTGTTCTATCTAAATATCTTGATTATTGGATCATAAAAATGATTAAATGTCTGAGGTTCACATTGTACTACAATAAATTTTTCACTTAAATATAAGCAATATGTGTGGGAGTCGGAGTCGTGGAGTCGGAGTTGGTGTAAGGGAAATTGAGGAGTCGGAGTCGGAGTCGCAGGTTTGGCTTACCGACTCCACAGCCCTGCCCCTCACCCCCCAATCCTGGTATGCATGGCCCCCTCACCCCCCCTATCCTGGTATGCATGGTCCCCTCACCCCCCTATCCTGGTATGCATGGCCCCCTCACCCCCCCTATCCTGGTATGCATGGCCCCCTCACCCCCCTATCCTGGTATGCATGGCCCCCTCACCCCCCTATCCTGGTATGCATGGCCCCCTCACCCCCCCTATCCTGGTATGCATGGCCCCCTCACCCCCCCTATCCTGGTATGCATGGCCCCCTCACCCCCCCTATCCTGGTATGAATGGTACCCCTCACTCCTATTAATACTACACACATACAAAAAAAAAAACATTTATACTAACCCTTGTTTCCTGTGCTCCAGCGCTGTCACTTTCTGCTGGAGGCCGGGGCAGGAATGCGGCCGGAATCGCGCATGCCCTGCCCATAGCGCTGTCCGGCGCCATATTGCTGAAGACACACTGTAAGTGTGTCTTCAGTAAAATGGCGCCGAATCGCGCCATGCGCATGCGCGATTCCGGCCACTCTCCTGCCCTGAAGAGAAGCGCCGCGGCAACGCTCCTCCCGGTCAGGTAAGTATGTAATTATGGCGTCAGAGATGGCGGTATGCAGTGTGTACGGTACCGCCATCTCCGGCGCCATACACACTCCTCACCGCTGGCTGCCTCACTCTGTCTGGAGCCAGACTGCGCAGGCGCATCGCGCTTGCGCAGTCTATAAAGGCTTCGGACAGAGTGACGCTTACAGCGTTATATTATAGATAAGAGTTGTATGTATCATATTACAACCATTAGGTGAGCCACCAAATACCTTATCATTTCCATACTATCAGATCTACCCTGATGGTCTATATGACCTATTCATAAAAAGAATTGTCACTTTATGAAATAGCCACTAGAGGGAGCTGAGGAGCTTACTGTTTACATTGAACCTCATGAAGACTCTGTATGCAGGATGCTCCTGAGCTCCCTCTAGTGGATGCATCAGGTAGTGAGAATGTCATTATTTAACTTTTTATGCTTGGAATTTGGAGCTTTGTATATAAAAAAAAACCCCCACAGAATTATATAAAGACTAGCTGAAGAGCCCGGCGCTGCCCGGGCATAGTAACTAACTGTGGTTAGTTATAGCAAATTATAATTATCTTCCATCCCATAGTCCCGTGCCCATATACCCATCATACATATCCATGATCCCATAGGCCCATGCCCATATACCCATCACACATCCTCCATCCCATAGTCCCATGCCCATATACGCATCATACATCCTCAATCCCATAGTCCCGTGCCCATATACCCATC